>NC_044244.1:155173945-155477874 GCF_003957555.1 Calypte anna
CAGCCCCAGACACTTAGTTTCCAAATGAAGTCATAGGAAGGTGGAGATGCTTTCAAGGTCCAAAAGGAAAGAACCTTAAATTATCTAAACTTGGATATATTCTCCTGCTTTTGAAACCTTGAAGATTCCACGTTCTTTCAGCTGAGGAAGCACTCTTCCAGTGACTGGGAACTGTTACCTAACTTTAAGAGGATTGTTTTGTTCTGCTCCTTGAAATTAAATCAAGGCTATGTTAATCGTACCTCAGGATCTGAGTTTGCTCTTGCTCATTGTTGAAAACCTGTCATCTGTGCTGACACTGGCCAAGGGGTCTTATTTATTATGGGGAGGTAGAAAGTAGAAAAAGAATTACTCTGGATACACCCCAGATTGATCGATCCTGTCTCATTGTTTGCAAGGTTAAAAATATGTACATTCATTCGTTTACAACATTTGTTTACAACAAATGTTTACAACACTTCTTGATAGGTAAGTATAGAACAGGATATATTGCCATAGAAGAGAAAGACATTCTAACTTAAGTGTTTTTCTGTTGATGACCAATTAACAAGAAATGAAATAAACATCACTGAAACATATAAATATACCATCTCATAAAAATATATATGAATAGACATATATACAAATATGTACAATGCATCACAATTATGTTATTTTTGTTGCAATGTGTACACCATACCTCTGAAACCATCCCCCAGCAGTGCTGAGCAAGGGCAGAGGCAATGTTTACAAACCTTTGTAATATTATTCTTCATTATTTTTCAGACATGTAGGTCTGATTCTTCAAGCATTCACCTGACCTGTTACCTTCAAGCAAACAAAGGTAAAATAGGGAGGAGAGCTGGTGAACTTTGGTAGGAGATATTGGCAGAAAAATATTGCTCCTGTATTTAGTAACCTGACATTTAAGACATACCAGGATATAAGCAACTCAAGGTTCAACTGACTCTTCCATATGACTGTGTTTAACTATCAGTCGTCCTGGAACTGGCTTGACATGGTACTGGGTTCTTAGTTTCTCTTAAGATGCTGTTTCCTTTCATATAACTAATTAAATAATAATGTGAGAAGGGGGTGGTGCCCAGATCTCTCACACTCTGGATGCATGCCCTAATCAATATGTTACAATAAAAAAAGGACAAAGGCAATCTATCTTTTCATGTTCTTGTTTTTCTCCTAAGCCCCTAAAATTGAGGTATTTTATTGTACTCAGCATAAAATTGAATTTTGCACTTTTCTCCAATGGAAAACTTAAATGAAACTTCAATGTTATTTTAAGCTAAACATTTACTCCTGTCACCACAAAAAGCCTCTCCTCAATCTGTACCTCAAATCAGGGCCAAATCAAGGCTAGAGAGTAGACTTAAACAGAATGGGAAATGAGGAGCCGTGGCATAAAAGAAGCAGCTGTGAACAGCTTTCCTGCACGGAATTATGTCTGAGTGTATGATATTTTTAAATTAAAAAGTAGAGTTTCTATCATCTGTGCCACACATAGTATGGGAAAGGTTACACTTCCATTGACTTAATGGGAACTGACACAAGAAGGGATTACTATCGCCATCACAAGAACGAGGCATCCTTTGATGAGCTCTACAAACAACCTTGGTTGAATACTCTTCTCAACTAAACTGCATTCCCAAGTGAAGCAGGCTGGAATATATCCCTGTGTCAACATGACTGTTCCACTTTTGCTCTAGCTTTCAAAAAATACTCATTTATTCTTCAGGCCAAAGTTAAGCGCACACAGCACGTGCTTGAAAATCAAACTGGTGGAAAGTGTCCTGGACAGCAGTAAAAGAAAGGAACAGAACTGCCACCAGGTTTTAAAAAACACTCTAATAGACACTTCTTATGTCTACAGTAAAACACTAGGAAATAAATATGACTGAAAAGCAGGTCCATATGATATTTTCATGTGAAACAATTTAAAAAATTCGGGACCTTGAATTCTTATTCTCTCTCTCTCAAGAGTTTTCTGTTGGGCCTTGTGGTGCACTACTATGAGATGGCACATTATGTCAAGAGATTGCACTTATTTATAAATAAATAAGTAAATAACATACCTTAAACTATTTTGCAGTGCATGCATTTGGTTCCCTTTATTGTTATCATGTTAGATTTTGTATATGCACACAGATAGTCAATTTTTCTACATGGGATGTCCTTGGATATGTCAGCCCTGCTTTACTCGAGAGTGATTTACTTTTCCTTCTGGCTGCTTGCTCAGAAGGGTGTTTCACTGAGAGGACAGAAAATGTAGTGGGTGTGCATGAGCTACTACAGATTCTCTCATTCCAGGAAAGAGGAAGAAACCAATTTTTTGTTCACCAACACAAAAATATATTTTTTCTACTTAGCAAACACACTGCAAGTGTGACTTCACATCCCAGTCAAGACAACAAAGAGAGATTGCCGTATTCAGAAACAGTCAGACTTTTTAAGAATACATCTTATTTTTATCTTCTAGAAGATCAGAGAAGCTAATTTTATCCCAAATACCTCATATTTTATACAATACAAGCTAAAAATATATGTTTTCCTAGAGCTGAAAATATTTTAACTTATGATAACCCATCATGTATTTGAAAATTTGTTACCCCACTTGGGACATCTTCTGTCCTACTCACTATAGAAAGCTCGTACCATTAAGAGTAATTGCTGAGAATTTTTTTGAAAATTTTTCAAAATGTACTGATTTCTAACCACAATAATCCCCATGTTTTTCTATATATGCCTACCTATTATATTTTTGTAGCCCAGAGCATGTATACATCCCTTGCAGTATTTAATTTAGAGTATTCTTGTTCTAATGCTGGAAAGAATAATTCATTTTTGGAGGGACCTCTTTGGTGATAGATTTCTGTTGATCCTTCATTGTTTAAAGAAGGGATTCAACTACTGACTGCTGTAGAAGAGACAGCAGAACACTGAGCTGCTTAGAAAAAATTTAACCACCAACAGACTGTTGTTTATTTGTATATATTTACTTATATATATTTAGTTATTATTTACTTATTATATATCTTTACTTATATTTATGTGAAAACATTTTCTAGTAACTCGTTCTCATGAGTCAGAACAAAATTTTATTTTGAAATGGCACTCTAAAAGATTTAACAATCTACAACAGAGTATTTTCACTCTAAAATTATTTTAATGTTAAATATCACAAAAAAGAAACAATCAGACACCACACTGAGTCACTGTATTAATGCCTACAGGGTAATACTTCTGCCTTCCCAAACCTTCAGTGTTTAAAGATAACTTTTCTGCTCCTCTTTGTTAGTGATGGCAGTATTAAACAGTTACTTTCCAGTGGTTTTTCAAGAACCACCACCATAATTACATGGCTTTGGAGTTATCCTCACCCTTTTATCTCAATTTATATCAGGACAACTTGCACAGAGCCTCGTTTCTTCTTTTTAATATGCCTGCACAGAAAAAAAGAGAGGCTTGGTGGTTTGGTAAGTCTAAGTTATTAGTGATTTAATCAGCATTCACAGTGGCATTACAGGGCTCTGCTACTGTCTTTGAAAATGGTAACAGCATGGTGATAGCAGAGACCTCAGTGCAGAAGGAGAAACCCAGAGCCTCAAGTGTGCTTGCACAGGTGATGCCAAGGGGAGTCAGTGATGGCTTCTCTGCTCCTGCTGCTGCTGACAAGATTAAAGGTGGCATAAATGGCTACTTCTTATTCCTGCTGTAATCACACCTTTATTTACTATGCAAGGAGAAACCTAAAGGTTCTGACTTAAAAAACAATTATTTCTGCGATTCATAGTAATGAAAGTGATTAGTTCATGTGTCACGGTGGATTACCTGCAAAGAAAAGAAAAAAAATGCCAATATTGTATAGTTAGTAATAATCATATGGAATTCAGAAATAATGACATGAAGGATGTTTGAAGCAAGGCTAGAAAAAGCAGTAAAAATTGTATAAGCAAACTATTACCATCTGTTCTACTTCATGAATTGGCTAGGTTGGCACTGTGTCCATTGCAACCCTAAAACTTACACAGTGATACTAATATACTCCAAATTAAATGAATATTTATAAAAATTGAAGAAAATCAAAGCTATTGAGAAAAAAAAACAAACCAAACAAAACCAAAAAACTAATAAAAAAAGCCATCAACATAGAAACTGAGAATACATTGAGTTTTGCACAGAAAAGGATCCTTTTAGGAAAGGATGAGGTGCTCATTGCTGAATTAAAGTTATTCTTACAACACTTACAGTGTGCATACTTTGAGGAAAGAATTTTGAAGATTTCTTGTGATTTATGTTACTTTGTAAGCACTGAAATGAAAATGTATCTAGTGAGATGTTTTGTGAGTTTTATCAATCTTCGTTACAAGTGATTAGATTTTTTAGAATAACATATATGCTTCACGTATTCTATAATTAAATGAATTCCATTACTTAAATGAAATTTTGGACATAAATGGAATTTGAGAAATTGAGTCAATTTTAATGAAACAGTTATTAATAACTACTGTATGAAGTGGTTTCAGTCACCAGATTCAGGTAACTCAAAAGTGAATCTTTTGAGACATGAGCAGTAATTCAGCAAAATATTGTTTTCTCTTGTGCCTAATCTGGATGGAAGTAGTTTGCTGGACTGATATGAGAGAGACTCAACCTGTTTGCTCATCAGTTGCATTTGATCAACTGGTTCTGCTCTTTAAATGTTCTGTTTACAGGGCTATTATTGACACATTAAAGACTCCTGTAGGGTCTCAGGTTGTTCTTCCCTAGAAAGCAGCACAGCTGAGTGAAACCAGAAAGAGCCAGAAGTAGTCAACATGAGAAAAATAAAGGTTTTCCAGACTACACCTTTTTAGTAGTACTAGTTTTCCAATATTGTCTCTCAGAACAAATAGTAAAGTGAAGAATGAAGCCTAGGTGTAACTGATTTGACTAACATAGTGTCACAGCTACTTTTCAACTGGCCAATATACTCCAGATGTTCCACTGAGGAGGAGATTTGAAGAACCAAAATTACCCTTTAAATGCTCTGTGTTTCCAGGATCACTGACTCTCAAGCTAGGGTGCAAGGTGTAATTTTTTTTGTGATCTCAGAGGTAAATTTAGTTGTATAAAAGTGTCTTGACACCAGAAACTGGGAGATGCAGCTGGATCTGAAAGAAGAATTGAAACCACAAGGCAATGTTTTTAAAATCTGATTCTTCACACTGGAGGGCATCTCTTATCTCACCATCACTATCACAGTCTCACTTCATTCCTTGGGTTTTCATCCTCAACAAAACATCCTTAACTGTATACTTGTTCTCTGTTTCGGGGAAAGCTAGTTTAGAAGTTTTCCTCCCATATATTTTTTCACTGCCTTTCCCACAGTCTTCTTTTCACCTATGTAACCACAGTCCTCTTCACTGAAAAGATTTAAAATGTTCTGCAGAGGGCTATCTGGTAAAAGGCTGGCATCTCCCCTTCCCTGCATCTCCAAATGCAAAGACACCAGTGTGGTGAGAGAAAAGTCCCTCCCTACAGTCAAAAGCCCATACAGACCCTCAGGAGAGGCCCTGGCTCAAAAGCACCAATAATACATTCAGACAGGAAGGAAGGAATTTATTCAGCTTTTTTTAACTAATCTTATTCAAGTAAATAACAATCTTTTCTTCCCTCGGAATCAGAGCAGCTTTGAGATTACCCTGAAGAGCCTTTGATTGGTGTTGAAACCACCAGGGCAACATTCAACACCTGTTTGTAAGCCACTGACTCCAGCAAGTAGGCTTGCAAGGAAAAGGAAACTTTCAAGTTATTTATTTCCAGACTTAAAAGGGATTTTTTTTTTTCCTTTTACATTTTGCCTTCTGGAAGGAGAGGGTCTCTGTTGCACTAGTGAGCCTTGCAAGATTCCAAACCCTTGTGTGCATCTTGCAGAGGTGACAATGGTACTTGAGAAGAGGGAACCTCTTTCTCTCTCCTGTTGCTGCTGCAGCCAGGCATGCAGTGATTTATTGAAATTAGAGCAGACTATCACCAGTGAACCACTAAAGGGACAATTTACCTCTCCCTTCATTCACCTGATGTCTGTAGCAGAAGCAAGCAATGAGACAATGCAGGTCAAATTAAAACAAAATAAGAAAAGCAGAGAAGAATCAGGAAAGCAAAATGAAAACCAAAATTTTGACTGAGGAACAGACTGGTTCCTCTAGTATGACTGTGAAAACTTCTGGTGTATTTGCTGGGCTTCTAAGAGGAACAGAATGGTGTGTTGTTCCTAATGCAAACATTGTTCTGAGGCTGTTCGTTTTCATATTTAGTCAGATCACAGCAAAGCTGAGGGGGTGTCAATCACACTCCCTACATCTGACTGGGAGAGCACTCCCTTCACAGCTGCATCTGGCAGAATACACTCCTTATTTATTATATTTTTAGTAAGGCATGCTATCTTCTTCATGTGTGAGAAACTGTAATGCATCTTTCACATTTAAAGTGCCCTCTGAAGCTTTCTGCCTTGCAACCTGCTGCCTACTCTCACTGTTACCATTAAATTTTTTATATTGTCTTGAGCATCTCTGAAAGAATTGTGAATTTCAGATAGAACATGATTAATTTAGCACTGTCATCTCCTACAATATAGTGTACAGCCGTCCATCCTTCTTCAGCATGGATACATCTTATCTCAGCTCTTAGTGAAAATCTAAATTAAGGCAAAGGCTGAAGCCACTCATGTGTTCTACTTTTAAAATTAATTTTTGCTGACAGCACCACAGAATCAAAAGCACGTTGTTGCACTATGAAAGCCAGAACAGAGATTAAAATATATGTGTATTTTTGTTATTCCAGGAAAGAGAATCTTTTGCTCCTTCTACATTAGTAATTTTCCCAAAGGACTCAACATTTTCCCTTATTTGGGGAGTATAAGGCAAAACATCAGTCTTCTTTCCATTTGCTAAGGATTTCTGCTTATTGAGTTTAAGTCCTTATCCTTGCTGCTTTCTTTACAAGATGCAAGTGAAGTTTCTTAATGGGAAACTTGTGTGAGGAGAAGAAGGAGAATTTGGAGACACTAAGATTTTTTCAGCGTCTCTCATTTTCAACAAAGAGTTTAATGAGAGGAATCTTCCTTGGTTTCCAAAAGCTTAAAATGTTTCAGTTTCATGCATTTGAAACAATTCCTCACCCTACAATTCACTTTTATTTGAACTGTAAAACTTGTAAAGCTCTCAGAGTTGAAACAACATTAATTCTATTTTTTTTTTAATTAACTTTATATTTTTTCAGCTTTTTGACTCTCTGTGAATACAATACTTCTCTTTTAGCTTGACCTATAGCAAGTTTTTGGTTGTAGTTTTTAAAACCATGGCAAACCCCAAATCTGTATTTGGCTGGGGTTGTTGTCTTTTTCTCTCCCTGATGTTATCAGGAGCCACTTTTCACCTCTGTGATGCAGAGGCAAAACTGAAGGAAGAGCAGTGGGGAAATTAAGATGTTTTCTATGCTGAAGCTCCTTCCCCAAACCTCCATATGACTCTTCAAGCTGGCATGAAGTGTGGCAGAGACAGGCTCTGCCATTCCTTTTTTGCCGCTCTCTGAAGCCGGGTGCACTGCGGTCACTATTTTCCAGACAACCAGCAGGGTTTAGTTGATGTTTCTGAATCAGATCAAAGACAATGAGAACAGGGACAAGCTCAGCAGCAGCCTTGCTCATCCAGCATTCCCTTTTAACGTGGCTAACATCAGGCAATGGTCTGACTTTTCTCACAGTGACCATACTTACAAGAAGCCTTTGCGACTACTCAGAAGCACGGCTCTTCCAGGATGCTACAGCAGGAAAAGGCTCTTTGAAAATGTGTTTGAAAGCAGGGAGTGATGTGCCATCAAGCTGAGCTTCTCACAATACCTGTATCAAAGTCAGCAGTTAGAACAGGGAGAAGACAGCCTTATGATGCCTTAACGTAACCACATGGACTCCCCACGCTGCAGCTGCACTTGTCAAGGGACATTGGAAATTGTATCCAGCGGGAGCACAGCGTGAAACATTCTGTGTGCGACTCTGCTGCATAAAAGGAGAGTAATACATCCTTTAGGAAAAAGCAGAGTCAGAATGATTTCAATTAATAAGAGTAATATTATATGTATATGTCTAGAGAAGTAGTTAGATCTTTTAGTAGAAAAAAATAATCTAGGCTTTATAATGCATCACAAACTAAAAATAACTGAAAATATCACACTTCCAAAGATGGAAATTCCACAATGTGAATATATCAATAGGACAGAGCTTGCAAGATATATGGGTAGGTCACTCTGGTCCCGACAGTCTTGACCAAGTCTCCACTGTAAACTTCTTCTTGTGTACGATATTTCAAGGCAAATATAAGCTAAAGCAAAAAGTCCAGTGAACTACTAGAATTCTGCAGGATTTAGAAATGTTTTTTTACTTCAGTAATTTAGATTGTTTAGTTGAAATAACTGAATGTTTAAGTGGGAACATGGTACAAGGTTATAAGTATAGAAATTTTATTCTCATAAATCTATTTTCAAAGAGCAAAACCCCCCACCTTTTCCACATTCATGTGACCAGAAAAAGAATGCACTGAGATTAGGATTCATGATAGATAGCTTTGAATAGGAAGGAATTTTGAAGCACTGGGATAGTCTGTGTTCACCAATTAAGGATTTTTTTCTCATTGCAGGACATGATAAAAAAAAAGTGACCAGGACTGATGTGATCAGAACTTATCCTGTAGTGCAGCAGCACAAGATAAACTCTCTAGGAATTTTTCGTATTTACTTTTTATTATCTTCACACTAGTCCATGAGACAGACTGTGAAAATTAGGTTTCAGGATTTAATATCACTTTGTGCTTCTTTTAAGAGGTGCATGAACAGATCAAGGGTGATTGGAAAAAGTCTGCTGACAGAAGGTCTATAATGATATTCTGAATGAAATTCTTTTGTACTTTGTTATAAAATACACATCAGTTTGTGTCCCTGCCTCTAATGGATAGAAACATCCATGGAATGATAAAAATGATATAGAGAAAAACCTATGTGAATAGATAAATGAATAGATAAAAAACTTCCCCAAGAAAGGAAGTTTTTGCTGTGTATTTGAACCACATGGTATTAGGTAGCACCTGCAGAGGAGAACAGATCAGTAACAAAGGTCTCTTTTTTTAAGGAAGCTTAACGAAGAATCCAGATAGCTTGAAGCAACCGAGAGGCTAAAAACCCTATTCTGGTAAAGTGCTCTTCTGGTAGATGCCCATCCCTGCCCAGCTGCTCATCTATCCTGAAGTGGATGTCTTCTAGACCTAGACGTAAAAGAAAGAAAGAAAAAACTGGAGCCAGAATTACCAGGGATAAAACTATTGCGTGGGGTTGGGCAGGAGGTGCATAACTCTCATGCTGATCTCTGTAGCAACTGCACTATGTTGGGAATACACAGAAATCAAAACATAAGATAGAAAAACATTTTGAAAGAAATCTGAAATTTTTACTAATTAACTTTTGGGAATTCCCTGAAGGATAGTTCCATTAGAGAGCTAACATTTCACTGGAAGGCTGAAAAAACTGACTGTAGAGAAAGCTCACCCAAATAAACAGAGCTCTCTCTCATTGAAGTGATTCTATTAAATGCATGATTAAAATAATAGTTTTTTATTGTGTATTTTTTTCTTCTATTAACAATTATCCACAAAAATATATAGGAATATTTCACAATAATTTTTTTTTTTCGTCATGATACCAACATGGTTTAGGAGCCTCTCATCTACAAGTGCAGTGAAACCATAGCTGAAAAATAAAATAATAATCTGAGCTTAGTATCAGCTCATCAAGCCATACTTTGTATCTACTTGATTAAGACTCAGAGGGGTGATCAAGAGATTTGCCTATGAAAAGAAATTTGGTATTTTAGTTAGGATTTAGGAGATCTGCCTGAGTTCTTAATTCTACCTCCAAATTGACAGTAAGACCTTAAGAAAAAGGTAATAAAACTCAAAGGTTCACACTTAACTTTCACATGCCTGAGGGGTAATTTTTCATCAGGAAACAGCCATGTATAATTACTTGGAATAACTGTGTTGTTGCAGTGATTGTACTTCCCATGCTATAGGTGTAACTACTGGGAAAAAGAGAGGGCATTAAAAAAAAGAAATCATAGCAAAATTAATGTCATAAGTATAAATGACAGATTTTTTTAGTCTGTGAAGTAAATGGAAAAAGAATTGATTCAAGAGGGAAAAAAACTTTTGTTTTTCTTCAAGATAAAACCTAAGAAATTTCCCTTTAGGTAGATTTGAAAAGATTGTTGACACTATTCAAATTAAGAAAACAAAATATTTCATTCTAAAACCACTGAAATGAAAGTGAATCACTATTTATTTATGCCCCCCCCCCTTACTATTTATTTGTATCCCAGCTACTTGCCAAAATCACAAGGAGCTATGCCTTATATTGAACTACATTTTTTACTGCTGTTTTGCAAAGCGACAAATTATGGTAACATATTCCTAAATTTCTGGGCATATATTTGTTAGCACTAATGTGCACAGTTTTCATTACCTCACAAAAACACTTTGTCTGTCAATTTCCTCACAAAAACTAGCTTTAAATATAGTTCCCCTGAAGTTGAATAAGACTTAAAGAGTCTCTGTTACTTCATCATTTTAGTAAATTGCCCTCCAACCTCCTATTCCTACACATACATTTGGATACAGATTTCTCCATACTGCATGTATTATAAATAAATTAATATTAAAGCAGCATTATGAAACAGGAAAAATAAAATTCTGAAGTTTTGCTATCATAGATCTGAACTTTGAAAGCTATAAAATTAAAAAATGAGAGAAAACTTCTGCCATAAGTGCCTCAGTGTTAACTTCTAAGGTGCCAGATAATTTTCAAATAGCTCTCTATAACCTCCTGCCCATGTTCCCATTCTTCTCCTTGGATAAATAACTACACAGGAGAAATAGCAACAGTTTGCCCACTGAGTTTGTGATTTCACAAACTCCAAATAATATATTGTAAATGACAAATTATCTAGAGTGAATTAAGAGCAGTATTTCCACAATTTTCTGCTTGGCTAAGCTCATATTGTTTCTTTGGGAATAAGCTATCAAGTTCAACATTTCCTTTGCCTTATTCCCCTAGCACAGTATTACTTGTCTTTTACATTTTCTGCTGTTTTATCTCTGTGACAAAGAGGTGTAAGTTAATTTTGCTCTTGGGATAGAGATGCGTAAGCAAGAATTCCAAACTTCCGATTAATAGCTAGAGGCAACCAAAGGATCTGATCCTCATTTTCAAGAGATTAAAGGACTGTTGCCTGCTCAGCAATGCTTTCAGGCTCTTGGAGTTTGAATCTGAAGTCTATAATTTAAAACATTGTCACTAAATAGGTTGGTTGAAAGAGAAGGGCCTTCACTACCTCCCCACCTTTTTCTTGGATCCATGAAGAAATTCCTCAATGTCTCCAGAAAAGCAGGGTGCCACTTTTTTTTGGTGTTTGTTTTCTTTTTGTGAAAACTTATTGTCCTGTAGCTCAGCAAAATCTTTCTTTCACTTATGCCTTCCTTTCCACTAATAATGTGGTTTTTTGGATGACAGGCATGGAGGAAAAGGTGGCAGAAACACGGAGTATGGAGGAGGTTTCGCACACCTCACCACTGCAGGGTATGGGGCTGGATTATTCCTGCTTAAGTGTAATATTCTGCAAGGAGCATGGGATCACATAATTTGGGAAGACCTTCTACTTTGTCCCCTCATATGCTTTCCTAAGGTTTTCCTGTTGTTGCCAATTCACATAACTAGTGCAGCAATGTGTGGGTTATTTCCCAAGTTCCTTCTGCCCTTATACCTTTTATTTGGAACTGGGGGTGAAAGGGGACACAGTCTTTTGGCCTCCTCCTTCATTTCAGAAAGTCTATTCACACATCTGCAAAAGTATATTTAAGCTACATGACCTGAGAAAAATTGTGGTAGGCTTTGTCTTAGAGAATGATTTTTAGGAAGGAAAAGAAAGAGAAAATAGGAGGAGACAAGTTAGAGATAGGTAACAGAAAACTACCAGGCCTGCATCCATCACTGGTGGATCTATTGTGGCTTTTCTATTAAAAATATCACCCTTTATGATTGCACGCCTAAGAATATGTAATAATTGAAGAATCAGTATTCCTGCTACAGTTCTAATGAAAGCTGATGTTCAAATTCAGACCCTGAATGTCCTCTCACCTCAATCAGATCAATGGGTATCTGATGCTTGAGCATTTCCTTGGATCGTAAGATTTTAGTTATTCTCCCTGGGAGAACCAGGGCTGAGACTAAGGTTGGATCCAGCCTCACCTAGGCTCCTCTCTGATAAGAAGTTTATCAGAGTCCAATCTGAAGTTTACCAGGTCCAATCTGAATGCCCAGTCTGGGTTGTGACCAAAAGGCCAGAGTCTTTTATCTTCTTGTCTCACTCAACATATCTGTGCACACACCAGGAAAAGTACCCAGCATTTTCAGGCCCAGGGTAAGCAGCAGAAATACCAAGGCAGAGCCACATCAGGTCTCAGCATATTTCTAGCCCAGAAAAGTGCCAGAGAATGACATTTTTGGTTTCATGTCAATCACAGAGCCTGGGACTCTCACGCAAGGCGCTGTTCCTCAGTCTGAGCAACTGGAAAATAGTACATGCAGATGATTTTGCTAAGCTCATATTTTAAAAATGAGCCTGTGTGTAATAGCTTTCAACTTGCTGGTGGAGGAAATGCAGAGGCCTTGAGTGGGGAGAAAGGAGAAACTAAAACCACAGACCATAGGCTCTGTGCCAGGAGAGGGTGCCCTTTCTTGACATGAGTCCATTATCACTGTGGGAGGCTCTCAAAGCCCTCATTTCACTCCAAAGTGTCAGGTGTGGGTTGATTTTAAGGCCTTCTTCACTCTGTCCTGTGTTACAAGGATAATCTGTGTCTTCTCAACATCAGGCAGAGGCTGTGGTTGAAGGTGTCAAGGTTTTAGCTGATGGTCTTTGTGAGAAGCATCTGCTAGATAGCAGCCACCTCATTCCCAAGTGTCCTCTTCCTGTAGGTATGGAACTACTCCACATTTTATGTCTTCAGCTCCTTAAGGGGACCTGTTGTGATGATGGTATCTGATTCATCTTCTGCACAGTCTAATTAAAAAAAAAAAAAAGAAATTGTGCTTACCACTTAGGTTAATGTCAATGCAATAGATGTATTATAAAATATTACATATAGGAATGATGATATTTTTATATTATCTGTATACAAAATGGAGCTTGCCACACACAACAAACAATCATTTCTCTGCAGGCAACCCAGAAAGAAACTCCAGAAGCACCTGGTGGTGTAACTCAAAATGCTGATGGAATTTTTCCCATGCCTTTCAATGGGAAATGCAAAAAGAGAATGGAAATGTTTACGTGATATTTAGGTCTGTGAGGAGTATAGGTGTGGCAGTCAGTGGTGCTCCCTGTGAGGTTTTGGTGATGGCCAATAAAACCATGCTGTATTAAAACTGACAATTTTTATGATACTTTGTCCTGGAAAACTTCAAAGAAATAAATCAAGAGAAGAAGCAGCATATCCCCATCACTTAAAGCTGACAAAGTTCCTTCTGTAAGAATGTTTGCTGAAGCACAGTGATTAATTTTGCATAGTTGCTTGTCTTTTTAAGAGAAAAAGAAACTTGTCTCTCTTTGATGAGCAAAGTAAAGCTTTTCTGTAACTGCAGATATGGAATGGTACTTTCAGTCCAAATGCTAGCAGATGTGAAGCTGCTTGTGGCACATAGCTGGGAGTTACTGAAGTCTGATTTAATATGTAATGTTTAATTTGTTTAACAAAAAGTTTGTGCAATTGAAAGTTCTGTGTAGTGACTTTTGTGATAATACAAATCAATTCAACTATTTGTTTAAAATGGTCCATGGTGAGATGGTGGATTTGTGCAGAGAACAAGTAGAGGTGACTGTAAGCAGCCAGCTTTGCACAGCTGTTCTCATCTGAAAAGATCTGGCAACCCAGAGTCTTTGTATGATTTCCTAATAGCCATGCACCAAAAGAAGCACCTTACACCTCCTCAGTAAGAGACTCAATAGATTAAATGTTACTGATTTCATTAAAACTGAACCTGTATCTCTGCCAAACACATTTGTCCTCTGGTCTAAAGGAGTTGTTCAGAAATGTGTTTCTGCCCCAAAACTTTGAACAGAATGAAAACATGAAAACACTTTTGTATTAAAAATGGAACCACCAAAAAAAAAAAAAAAAAAAAAAAAAAAAAAAAAAAAAAAATTAGTCAAATATTATACAGTAGATACTCGATTTCAGCCTGAGAAGTTCAAGTCATCTTGTTTCAGCTGGCTATAGGTTTCCAGAAGGTGCAAGTTCAGAGGGATCAGAATTCTACATTTGATAAGATTAAAGTCAGTCTCTCCACAGAAGGAACTAGAGAGCACTGCCTGTCAGACTGAGGGGACTGCTAATACATGTAGAAAGATTTTCATCATTACTGCAGAAAAATCACTGGTTTCAATTTGGCTTCCTACACTGCACCTGTACATTAGAGGCACAGTGTTACTATCTTCCAAAACCAGATCTGAAATGTGGTACTGTCAGTAGAGCAGGTGATTTGGGGTCCTCTAGATAAATACACTTAGCCTGGGCACCAGAAATAAATTCTCCTTGTGGGACTTTGACCTGCATTTTTGCATGATTACATAGGTGGCACTCAGTGCCATGGTCTAGCAACCGCAACAGTGGTTCAAGGGTTGGACTCGATGATCTATGAGGTCCCTTCTAACTCAGCCAATTCTATGATTCTATGATTCTATGATAGGGAACTTCTGCTTCCCTGAAGTCCTGCTTCTCTGAGCATGAACAATTTATATCAGAATCAGGTACCTCAGTTCCTCTGAGGTCCCATCCTTTGCCTCTGTAAGCAAACGTTGAACAGTTCCAGAGCTGTCATTTCCATGTGTGATAAAAAGCAAGGGAGCTCAACAGGTACTGATTGTCCCACTTCAGTCAACCCAAATGTCACCTGTGCTGGAAACTACTGGTTCTGCTTCTGATTTTGTCTTCTAAACCTGTTTCTACAATGAAGCAGAAAACACAGTCTACCTAAATTAAATTTCTTTCTCTTTCTTGGCTTAACAAGTCCATTAAAACACTACACAAGCACCTCTTAAGAATCATGTGATCTTCAACTTATCATCATTCCTTGTGCCAGATGATCAGTGAAAGAACAGATGGATAGGTTGCCTAACATGGCTCACTAAACAGTGACATAACCTTGTTTAGAAAAAACTGTTTCCAGCTTCACTGCTGCCAATATTAAGCATCTTTATTCCAACTCTCCCATCACTTATACTGCTTACCAGCATCATGTCCATTAAGTGACATAGTCTTTATAGCCTTATTCCACATGAACAAACACAGATTTTCCCTATGGATAGCAAAAGCTTCCCAAACCAAAGTAACTTGGAAAGGCAGAATCAAGCTTGATCTTATGGTTTACTGAACACCCACGAACCTCCCCACAGAAGAGATGTCCTGAACACCTAACAATGAGAAAACCTTCAAGTGGGGACACATTTAGCAAAACTCCTGAATTCAAACATACTGTTCTGTTCTGTAGTAAACCTGCTTATTTCTTTTTAAGAAATATAAATAGGTTAGATTATTAATTTTCCTTAAAAATAAATTAAAAAAATAATTACCTGATCATTCTTGCAAAGAAGATCCTGAAGAACTAAGGTCAAAAGCTGAAAAACCATGAAGGAAAAAAAGCTTTTTTTCACTTTCTTTTAAGAAAAATGCTCATGATCTGTTTGCCTGTGTTACAGCTTCATTTGCTTGCTTGAAATACTCAGGCTGCCAGCACAATTTCCTTGGTCATTTCTCATGCTACTTCTTAATTAGATTAAATGGAGAACAAAGTAGTTTGCTTCACTGTTGTTGCAGTATTGGAGAGGACTTTGGTGTGACTTAATTCAGAAGAAGTACAGAATATCATCAGTTCCTTTCCTGAGAGCTAAAGTTCAAACTCTAGCTAGCACATCTCTAGACCATCTACTGTTTTCTGGGGCAATTTGAAAAATTCTGGATACTACAGGAAATCTCTCACAATTTTTTGTTCTTTTTTATCTGCACAAGTCAATCAATTTCAGGCAGCATATGAATTAGTAAGATTAAGATATTGTCATCTTTATACAGCAATAATTTTAAAGAGGTAAAAAAAATATCTACTCCTCAATTTACAATATCCAGGAATGGGGAAAAAAAAAAAAAAGAAAAAAGAGATAGAGAGCTAAGCAAAGTATAATTTTAAAAGTAAAAGGCTGCCAAACTACTGTATAAGAATATTATGTAATATCAGGCACAGCATCTTAGTATACAGATTGTGTCCACTGTGATTTTTACTGCAGATTAAGAAATACTTCACAGAGTTTTATGTCTTTTCCTTCTGTTTGCTGTCTGTGAAGTGTTCCAGTGGTGATCATAATTTCAACCTAGCATACCAGATCCCAATGCAACAACCAAAAAGGAATTATTTCAGAACATGTTATTGCTCTAAAATGAAAAAAATATTCTGATGATCAAGCATCTTTCATAAGACTGTTTTGGAGGGGAAGAGAATCACAACACCTTAGGCTATTTTGGGAAAGAAAATACCACCACTGACCAAGTGTCTTTTGAAGCTAATTTTTGAAAATTCCTCATGGAATGTAATGCTTCAGGTCAGAAATCAAATCAAGAAATAAAATATACTTGAGTCTTAAAACTCATTGTTCTAGGCAATCTTGGAATTGCAGCTATTGTTCTGGCTCAGCAGAATTGATTTAAAACTAAATATTTAGTTTGCTTTTATCAGCAGTGCTCTTGCACTGAGAGTAGGTTTTTTATTTCAGTTGTCTTTTCCCTTGTTTTGGTTCATGAATGCCTAACATAAGTAACTCTACAGGTCCTCTTCTGATCAAATAAAGCATTACTTTAGACTTTGAAAGTCTACTTTCCAGAGGCTAGCAGCAAAACAGAGAATTTCCTTCTAAAATCTTTCTCTCTTTTTTAATAATCAAAATTGGATATCTTCATAAGGGATGTGCCATCCTCTTAACCCAGGAGTCATGGACTGTACATAGAGGTACATGAGTAAAGCACTGAAAGCTCTATTATCCAGGAGACCATATTACATGATTATAATAGTCTCTTTCAGCTTTAAAAGTGTTGGGGTTTTTTCTGTGACAAAGAAAGATCTTTCAGTCTTCACTCTCAAGTTCTTTTTATCCCACTTTCAGCAAAAGAATTCCAGCAATGCACCATCAGCAGTTGCATCATTTGGTCTGCTACCAAACTGACCATTTTAAATTGAGACCACATTTTTAACTCCTTAGTTGGAAATAGTACTTGATCAGAAATTGAAGTGATAACAGAAGGGTATTACCAGGCATTTTACATATGGCTTCTACCTCTCTTTAATGCAAAATCACAAGACAACTGTTCTTAAAAACTTTGAATTTCTACATCTGACTTGAGTTTCAGTAGACAGGGATAAAGAGTTTAGTAGATAAAAGAGCATTTTCCTGGGTCGTTATTTAACTTTGCAGGCTCATTAATCAAGTAGGACAAACCTTATTCAACAAACAGGTGTTTAATTGAATAGGTTTTTTCATCCATCCAATTTACGTTAAAATGCCCTGTGCTAATTAGTTCACAGTTACTCCCAAGTTGATTTACAATCAATTCATGCTCTTCACAAACATTGCTGATGTTTTCAGGTGAGAAGTAAGCAGCAAATAAAGAAACCATAGTATTTTGAACTGACCTAAGACACTGGCAGGATGCTTTAAACTTTGATGTAAAATACTAGTCACGTAATGAGCAAAGAGAGCAAAAAACAGTGCTTGATTTGCAGAAAAGGGAAACTTCCTGCTGCATGGATCACCCTCTGATACCAGGCAGAATTTGTAGCAGGGGAAATGAATTGGAATGGTTTGTGAGGAGAAAGGCAATTCAAAGGGATTCTGGGACCAAGGATGAACATGATCATAGTATTCAGTATATAAGTCTTGAGTCAGCTTTGAAAGAACAGTGGAAGGTCCTGGAAAGACTGAATTTTAGTAATCAGAGGACAAGCAAAAAAACTTCAGTGTGCATATAAAGGACATATAAATAAAATAACTAGCCTGTAGGCATCTGTGTTGAAGATGAAAGCCCTCACAGGCACCTTCTCCAAAACTCAATCTGCAAACTCCAGTCCTCTTTTTTGGTTCTGAGAAGGTTGCCGGGTGCTCCACTTCAAAAATATTCTCTATGATGGGATATCTCTTACATCTTATCAGAATCCCAGACACATAATAAATACCTTTAGAGGTGAAATAGTATAACTATTTACTGAAGAGCAATGTACAAAAATGAGGAATTTGAAAGCTTTGAGGCATGGGTGCAGAGGAGTTAGAACCCCAAAATGAATGTGTTTTAACTGTTAGCTGGATTTCAGTTTAATAAGCATGCCTTAAATATAGCACAAGCAACCCCTTCAAGATGTCAGCTGCCTGAAGTGCAACATCGGGTGAGCAGAGAATGGGAACCAAGAGGGTATCACCTTAAGATGTCTGAGACCCTGAACTTCAAGAATGAATAGATGTGATGACAACTTCTTTAGTGTAAAATGGAATATAAAACTAAGAGACAGTGTTTTATGATACCAAAGTCCTCAGCTCACCACAGGTTTTTGGAGCTGCTTTTTCAGCTCTGTAAATAAGAAATTATCTATGCCAAGAGACAAGGAGACAAATCTTCTTTTCAAAGGAGCAGATGGCAGAAGCATTGGAGGCATCCTACTTCTTTCTTCTTCTGTGCAAATAAATATATTTTAAAATGCTGAACCTGATATGAAGTTTATTTCAATAATTAATGTAAGTGGTATGCACTTGGAGTCTAGGAATTCCCATCACTTCTGGGCAGTGTCCACAGAGAGATCTTGGAACAGAAGAATCCTGTGCCCTTCAAACTGTCACAGGTTTTTTCATACAGAATGCATTCATTTGTTCTATCAGCATATTTGTGGAGATGCTAGAAAAATGTATAATGTAAAAATAAAAATAAACTATAAAGCAACCTTTTCTATTTTGAAACCTAAGAATCCCCTTAAGTCTTGGCTGTAATTTCCCCCTCTGTCTAACCCAGCTGCTCTTTGATCTGTCTCTTCCTAAGTGGATAAATATATTTTAAATTATTGCTAGCCCCAGGGGAACCAAACTGGTGTTAGCTAGCAAGGAGATGTTTTTAGGAAATGTCACTAATGTAGGTGGCGAAAATGGCAAGAAACTGTTGAGGACTTCAACAGCTCAGATAGATGTAAGCCAAACTTAGGCCTGAAATAAATGAATGCAACATTCAGTATCTTCTCTGGGATATTCAGCCACTGAAGCTCTCTGGAATTTTCTGTCTGTGCTTTCTTTTCATTAGGAGTCAAAGAACAGGAATTTCAAGGGGTAAATTTACCACTATATATGCAACTTTTTGCTTAAAATGTACAGGCTTACCAAAACCAATGCCTAGGGAAATGCACATATTTGAAGCTGTGTTCTCTACTTCCTTTTCATATCTGTAAAATAACAACAGACTAGAGTTCCAAAGTGAGTATAAAAAAAAGTTGACCAAGTCCTTGGGTTGAAGGCAGAGGGACACATTCAGTGGCCCATGCAGGGACCTATCCACCATATTACAAACATTATGGGTAGATTTCTGGTGTCTGTAGTGTGATTAAGACGTCCAGAATTGAAAGGCTAAGTAGCCTACGAGAAGAAATCAAGGAGTTAATGTTTCTTGAAACCAGTTAAGGGATTTCAAGTCAGCAGACTGCTCCTCTGCATTGACAGAAGAGGGATCAAAGACATTTCTGTAGAGAAACTCAGGTTGTCTGTAACATCCTGGTAGTAACTTTCAGGCATGGGATGGTCTCAATGCATCTCAAGGAGGCACCTTCAATTGCTGAAGTGCAGAAAGCTGGGGACAGATATCTCTCAAGGTGGAGAGAGCAGATTCCTTCCTCCAAACAAAATTTATGGGCTGGTGAGGCTTTCCAGAAAATAGCTTGCATCTCCTGCTTCAGTTGCTGATTATAGAAGTGATCAACTCAGCACTCCTTGGAGAAATCACTAACCTATTAAGTTATTGTCTCTCTGTTTTTTGTCTCTTCATCAGCTGGTATAAATTAATCCTATTGGTATGTGCCGTTATACATACCAATCAGTATCAAGGGAAACAATAAAGATGCATCCATACAGGGTGACATCCTTCGTGTCCTGCAGTGAAGTATATTTGTGGTATGCAGAAACGTTTAAAAATCAGGCAATCTGAGAAAATCCCTGTGATAAGAATAAAAAGTGAACACTACTATTTATTATGCTTTCTGAGATCAACACATTATTTTAGTAATTTAGGAAGAGTCTAATTACACTGTATGACTCAAACCCTGTAAAGCAAAGTCCAACAGTCACTAAGAGCAGGCATTACTAGGCATGCATATCAAACTTTGATCAGGTGGCTAGAAAATATAATGGTCCATGATATGAGCTCTGACTGATTCTCAGATGCATTCAGAGAGCTGGATACGAGTGGTATAAGCCAGTCAACGTTTTTTCTGACACTCTCAGGACATGATTTGTCAAATCTAATTGTAGATAACTGAAATGTAGATGGTGACATCTGAGCCAGATGCTGCAGGCTCCCCTTCTAGGTAATGGAAAGAGAAATGGGAATTTGTAGAGTTCAGTTATTCTGGTATAGTTTAGATATACACTCCAAGTTGACTCACACAGTCATTCAGGCTGCTACTCTCCACCAGGGAGACTGACCCAGTGTAGATATCTTTGTTTCATGCAATGTGACCAGCAAAAAGCTTAGGCTGAGTTTAGACTTGCTTTAATAGTGTTAAAAAATAAAAATTGAAGTTATCAAAGTTCTGACACAGGTAACAATATTTTTATAGAATCATAGAATAGTGAGAGTGGGAAGGAACCTTAAAAATCATCTCATTCTAACCACCCTGTATGGGCAGGGACACCTCCCACTAGATGAGGCTGGCCAAGGCCCCATGCAGTCTGGCTCTGAACACTTCCAGGGAAGGGGCAGACACATCATCCTTGGGCAACCTGTTCCAGTGTCTCACCACTCTCACAAGCAATAATTTTTCCTAATGTTTAACCTAAATCTCCCCTCTTCAAGTTTTAAACAATTTCCCCTTGTCCTCTCACTATGCAACCATGTAAAAAGATAAGATCCCAAAATGTGTTTTTTGCAATTAGTAACATATAACAGTCCCTTGGGATGTAGGATTTATGATAGACACTCACATGTTACTTTTGTTCTGTTTCTCACAAGCTTTTATTTCCTTGTTCCCTTCATAACACTTTGGATTTTTTTCAATATGTGAATGTCTTAAAATTATCTTCGATATGAAGTGAAAAATGTTCAGTTTTCATTCAGTTCTGCTATCAGCACTAGTAAAAGTGGCAACAGTTTTAAACCCTGATAGTTTACGTATAGGAAAAAATCACATAGGACAAGGCTGGCAGTGTGCAGGACTGTTCATCTGATATATAAAATGTTTTATGAGTATATAAAATATTTTATGAGTTAGACACCTATGCCACCATTTCAGATAATCTTTCTATAGATACCTTGTTCATGCATACAAATGAATGAATGATCTCTCTTGCAAAGTTTATTTTGCCAATCTGAAAGGCTTTCTAATGCTTCAGCAAGTACTTCACCAGTTTTCTCAAAATGGATGGTGGTGATTCATCTTGCACAGAATAATTAATTGGCATTTTCAAGTGATGATCAATCTAGAATGATGTGATTGGGATTATTTGTTTAAAACAGTATTTCACTTATTGACAGCATGTGGTTTCTGTCATTTTGATATGTAGTGGCAGAATGCTTCAAAAAAAGGTAGCTGGAGCTGCCTGGTGCAGAAAACAGGGAAAAGAGCTATACTCCATTTTAAACCACAGGGTGGTTTTCATTGAGTTCATGCAATGGACTCCTGGACATAATTAAAGAGCATGTGGAATTCATAAGCTCACAAAGCTCCTTTCACAAAGCCATTGCCCTAAAATATGTAATCCTAAAGACCTTTAATGAAATCCTCAGAGCAACAAGTAACTCCCACTCCCTACAAGTGGATTATTACAGTCTCCACAGCCTTGTGGAAGTTTTAATTGAAGGGGGATACTTAAAGGGACGGTGTGGGATGACTCCAAGGTAAGATTGATCAGTACAGGCAGAATTTTATTACAAGTGTCAATTAGATTGAAAAGTGTTATAAAAAAGATCATTTGCATAGCTTTAGGGGACAAAGAGACACATTATTCTGAAATCTCCTTTGCTGATTGTTTAGTGATTCTCTAAGGGTAACAGGGAGGAAATATTCCCTCCTGCAAGAGGAGACAGTAACTGCTTTCTGACTGGCTTTGATTTAAAGCTCGTTAATGAGATATGTGCAGCTAATTAAGAGCAGGGAGAATTTAGCTATACACCACAGTGGAGAACAGCATTTATCAGAGAGGATTGGACTATTGTCCTATGGAAGTTCAGTGCTGTGCTACAAGGAGCAATTCAGTTCCAATGCTGCAGAGAAGGGCAGTACAGCAAATAGCTAAATCTGGTTGAAGATACATTTTTCCCCTTAGAAAAATAAAGTTGGATTGACAATGTATTCTTTTAATGAAAAGTCTCATTTTTGATAATTTAACATAATCAGGACAAGCCTTCCTTTTAATTTTCACCCTTTTTCCCTTTGGAGGCAAGGGACGAATTAGCAGACAGAGAACCTTTGCCTATTGCAACTAAACTTTTTTTTCACTTGAGCTAGATCAAGAGAGGGTCGACAATAGCATTTTAGTTGGGGAACAGGAGCATCCTTCCAAAAAAGGTCTTCCTACAGGCCCCCACTTCATATACTTTTATTTCCATCTCAGAAAGGGAAATGTGATCACAGAAATAAATGTGCATGAATTAGATTTTTTTTCAGACTGAAACATATCTGAAAGATGTTCACCTGGTCTGCACCTCATCTGCTCCAGCTCCCAGTGAGAATCTAGGCCCTGAACCAGTCTAGACCTAATTCAAAATAAGCAGATAAATGATAATGCTGTGGTCTCAGTACCAACGGTTTTGCTCTAGCTGGCTCTTCTTTTTGGACTACAGTACTAACTAATGTAGATATAGCATCTCTACACGACATTGTCACTCCTGGTGTGATTCATAACCATGTGGCCAGTAGCACAGTTTGACTTGCCCTGTGGCACTGGAGACACACCTGCACTGACCTCTGACCTAGAACCCAGGTCTTACAGAAAAATCTACTCTAATATGACATGGTGAAGTCTAAGTGAGATACACAGTACCTAAAAGGATAATGAGTGCCTGTTTTCAGGCAATGCATCCCTGCTCGCTGCTTGGGAATTCATCTCCAGGTTTCAGGCACACAGTTTTCAGTATTTAAGACCATTAAGGTCAGTGGAAGTAGATGGTCTAAATATAGTGTCATTTTTAGACATCCTGGGCACCTGCCTGGCCACCTGTCCTAGTAGCTAGTACTCTGTAGATATCTCAATCTCACATACCATAGAAGAGTTTAAGATACTGAATCCCACCATGAGACAATGCAGTGAGGATAGAATGGAGAGCCATTCAGTTCACTCAAAGTGGATGTAGAACACAGTTCAGCTGCCTAGACATAAGCATGTGGTGCTGTGTGAGCTACCTCAAGGTATAGAAACATCCACTGGGATGGTACCTCTGACATAGGATTTATCTCACCTTGGTGCAGCTGTACACCAAGGTGAGATATTCCACAGTGCCTGAATGAGGCAAGACGCTTGTGTTAAACAGTGACCTGGGATAGAGCAGCACATGGTGGAAACAAGGATAAAATATTTAGTCATTTGCTCTGTCACTTCACTTCTGTATTATCAGAATTTTATATTTGTCTTTGAGAAAGGTAGTGAATATGCATTGACAGGTGGAAATAGTGTGAAAGTGAAATATTTTGGGAAAAATATTCACATAAGAAAAATTAAACTTCTGCCATAAGGTATTTCTGTGTCTTTTCCAACTGACAATTTACTCAGCAAGACTTGAAAGCATGATAAGAAAAAGTATGTTGCTCAATAGTGTGTGTTGCTCAATAGTTTGGAACTTTTCTGTGTAAGTGAAAGCAAGCCACATGAATATAACCTCTTGGTTGTTTTTTGTGCACAGATCATTTACAGTATTCTGCAGGGAGATAAGATCAGCTTCTTGGGGGAAATTACAATTGGAGATCTACCTCAGAACTTTTCCAGTACCATATATCTGTTTGTTTAATTTCAAATTTTATTTTATTCATTTTTCAGGGGGCAGATTGCAGTTTATGGGCAATTAAATTTGGGGGATTTTTTGTTTGGTTGGTTTTTGATTTTTGTTTTTTCTCTGAGAAGAAATGTTTGTATGAATATCTGCAGTTTTTAAATTGTAATTTTGGCTACAGTCATTTATTTTTCATTTGAACTGAAACTCTAAAACTACATTAAAAAAAGAAATTGAGAGAAACCAGAAATACTTCATCTGATGGACTATAGGTAGCAGAGTGACACAGTCATAATGTGTGCTATTCCTACTTCCAGGTTTCTTTCCTCTGCCTGTTCTAGCTAGCAAACTTATAGGTGTTAAAGCAGTTCTTGGTATTCATCCTCCAGTGCACCGCTATGTATAATTGATTTTTAAGCCATTTTCTTTACTGCAATCTCCAGAGTAATTTTCCTGTTTCTTTAAAATATTTCAATGTTACTTTTTGCTGATGTACAATGCACCTTTCTGTCACCAGCAAATGAACAAATGTAATTTTAGCACAGCTACACTCCTTGTCTAACTCAGGCATTACAACGTTAAATACATTTGGTTTCAGATTTTAGGAAAGCCTAATAAGAACCTCCCTCCTGTCCAGTAAATCTCCTTGTAACACAATCCCTTGAGTTTCTTGTATTTTATCAAATATACAATTTTTGTTGTCTCAGTGGAAACTGGCTCGTTTATCAAATTTTCCTTTAGTAGTGGGCATAGTACAAAAATCAGTAGATACTCAACAATATTTTCCCCTCCTAAGATGCAGGAATTTAAACTGCTCTTTCAAGCACAGCAGCTCCTTCAATTAGACAGCTTCATGAAAAATATTGTTTTGATGACATAGTTTATTTAGGTTATTTCTCAGCTCAGTGTGACTAGCTGGTAGTCAAACTGAGCATGCAGTTCTGAAAGACCATAGTTCTGAACATTCATTTATTGCTGGTTTTGATCACTAGCTAGAATGGAGCATAAACATCAGTGTCTGGTTTTGTGGATGTGGAATTTCAAGCTTTTGTGTGTGGAAATTAGCTTTAGAATCACAGAATTGCGAAATCATCAAAATGATGGTTGGAAGATCAGCCAAGCCAATCTTTTGCTGGACGCAGGACGATGGTCGATGCTGGATTAGGTCAGCCATGGTTTTGACTAGTTTTTGGTGGAAACAATTTCTCATGTATTTGCTTGAGTGCTTTAATGTTCAAACAAATGAAAGCAAAAACAAATGGGTCACAAATAAGGGTGATGTGAAATTCAGATTTGCATTTGAATGAATATTCGCATATCTCTTTCATATTATTCCCCCGGGCCATGAAAAGTACAGACACAGATTACTTGAGAACTCTCCAGACTGACTGATTGATATGGTTTGTATTTGCCATGTAAATGTATAATATTTAACAGTGTATCTGTACAAATACAATGCTGATTGACAAACTTGCCCAGAAACAGCCATCTCCTAGGAGGAAGAAGTCATTAACATTTTAAAAAGCAAAATCCTAAAGGAAAGCTCTTCAGACACCGCAAAGGAAGGTAGTACTTTGAAATGTGTGAAGGTATGAGCAGTCAATACTAAGGATTCCTTTGTTTTTATTGGAAAAAAATTCAAGGATTTTTTTTTTTATAAGAGAAACACTTGATATGCAAACTAGAAGAATTCAAAAAGAATTGAGGAATAATTAATTTTATGCTATATATTGAAACATAAAAACAGAATTGTAAATTGCATATTTAAATTTTTAAAAACGGGAAAATGTACAACATGTTAAAGAAGTCTTTAGCAGTTGGGCTCCACAGAGGACTCTAAAAGGGAAGGACACTAGCTCTGAATATAACCTACTTGCTCACAATTTTCCAGAGAGCAATCCTCTAAGTCAAACAATATGCCGCTGTCTGTTAGGTAAGTTTTTTTGACCAAGGTAACTCATAGCACACATGAAAGGTATTAGTTGAGGTTGTTGCCATTTACCATAGTGCCCTGCTTTGAAGAATGAGAAAGTGGCTTCCATTTTAATGAGCAGTTGTAAAGGAGGGTGTAGTGGAACAAAACAATCAGACGCCTCTGATTACCGAGAAGTGGGTGTGAGCCGGTATCAAATCCACCTGTGCCCAATCAGGGCAGGCCCCCTATTGAGCATGTGTAAGACCAGGGGGCCAATAAAAGGTGAAACTCACGCCCACAGACTAGCTCACTCTTGGGTTAGACGAGAGAGACTGGTAGCTCTCAGAGCACTGTATTACCTTCATTGCTCCACTAGGGCTCATCACCTCTAAGGTGAGGCTCTCATGGCGCAGCTGGTTAAGACCCAGTACTGCAATGCCGTAAGGCCCCGGGTTCGAGACTCCACAGAGAGCCTCACCCTAGAGGCGATGAGCCCTAGTGGCGCAATGAAGGTAATACAGTGCTCTGAGAGCTACCAGTCTCTCTCGTCTAACCCAAGAGTGAGCTAGTCTGTGGGCGTGAGTTTCACCTTTTATTGGCCCCCTGGTCTTGCACATGCTCAGTAGGGGGCCTGCCCTGATTGGGCACAGGTGGATTTGATACCGGCTCACACCCACTTCTCGGTAATCAGAGGCGTCTGATTGTTTTGTTCCACTACAGGAGGGTGTTAGTTCACACAGTGTCAAAGAGAGAATTGCTGATGGCATAAGAAAGAAGTATAATGGATTTTGGTTTTATCAACAAGTTTTGCTGCATCTTCCAGTTTCCTTTTTAGTCCCCATGCACCCTCTTGTCAGAAAGGGTCTCTGAACATTGATGTCCTCAATCTACTTTGCCTAAATACCACTATTTTCCTTTGGCTTTTTGGTTCACTGTTTCTCTTTCCATTCATTGGATCCTCTCCTACCCACTAAAATAGAAGACATTTTCTCAAAGAACAGCCCAGGTACCATAAGTTTTAAAACAGTGGGGTTTGTGACCATCTTTTCCAGGTTAGAAAAATAAACAAAAACAGCCTGATTGTTTTGATCAGTCATATAGACTGGCTTTATCTTACTCAAAATACTGAGAGGTGATCAAAAGCATAAGTCATGATCAAAAGTCATGTTTGATCCTATCATCTGGTGCATGATCACATAAACCTGTAACTCACCTGTTTTTTGTTGCAAAACTTGTAGTTAGCCTACAAAATTGCAAATTTTTGAGGCTACAGAAGATGGTTCCTCACTTTGTTCCAGCTCATCTGAAACAGAACATGAAAACTGTGGTTGCAGGAGGCCTGCAACATATTAAGCTGGCTTGCATCCTATTAGTATCACTACCAGAGACCTCTCTGTGTGATTTCTGAGCCATGAGGTGACTGATTGCAACTTGCACTTTGCTGGAAGGGGACTTGAGAATGTCCATAAACCCAGTTCCTTTCCAAAGGAATAAATACACCCAATGTATTTCAAATACAAAGTGAGTACTGATCAAAATGTGAAAGTCATTTTTTCTTTGTTGCAGAGACACTCATATAATTGAATTCCAGGCTCTGTGCTTTTGCTAGTAGTGTGATTTTTCTCTCAATTGTTCCCTTAGAGTGCTGTTATTGTAAATGTTTTGGGTTTGTTTGTTTTTTTTTTTTCCACCAGAAAGTCTTAACAGTGATCGTTGAATTTGCAGAAAAAGAAATTAATTGTTACCTGATGTAAGTGAGCTCTCAGTGAGCTTTATCTGCTGTGAGCAGAGCAGACATTTGTTTGTCTTCTGGAATCATCACATTTTGCAAGATTGAAAGAGTGTGTAACAAATAATTTTAATTAGTTTTTAAAGGACAAGTTGATTTATACTTTTTCTTTCTGCTTTAGAATATTGTGCTCATTTCTATGATGCAGATATTCAAACAGCTCTTCCCTAATAGGGGAAAAGTTGTAGTAAAAATGCATTTGAGATTTTGTAATTAAGTGCTCAATTTGAGCACACTTACAAGTGCCAGAGGTAATGATTCTTTGAAGTTTATCGTTCATAGTAATCTTTTCATACTACAAAATGCAAGTAATACTGTGACCAAACAAAATTAGAACCATAAATCAGATTAGCCCTTTGCTTAGTTTTTCACAGACCAACCGGTTCAATAAATCACTCTCCATGGCCTGTACATTATGCTTACTGCTTTTCCTGTATCTACATCAGCACAACAGGGCACCATAAAATGTTATTTGATATATGCAAAGTAAATCAGTGGGAATTTAAAAAAGACAAAATAAAAAAGAGAGAGAATTTTTACAATTTAAAATTCAGAGCTGTTTGCAGATGACATTTGGTTGAAGAATATGAACTGGTTCTAGCAGTGCAGCATGCAGCAAATTTCCACAGTATCATGGTCCTAGAGATACAGTCAGTTATTGACTGCTATCCTAAAGTGGCAGAGCCTACTTCATATTTTGAACTGTGAAGGTTAAGCAGTGTGATTCCTTTATATGCACTAGAAATGACATATCTACACTTGCGTTTGAAATTTTATATGTGAGGTATGTTCCTACCTACCTCTGCCTTTTCCCAAAATGCAGTAAATCTATGTATGCATTGTCATGATACAGTCTAGAGACTGCAGGAGAGCAAGTCAGCCTTACAGTGTTCAGAGAAAGGTTAGGTGGTGCTGGAAATGTTTTTGCAGACAAAGGCAAAGAAAATATGTTTTGTATTCCCCACACTTCTAAGAGTGTGAGCAAACTGTGAAGACCTCAAATGTGACTGGCAATAAGGAGAGTTGATAAATGAGCATCTTTTAACCATCCCTGGATAATAATAATGGATAAACAAATGAATAAAGAAGAATTGGTCCTTGATGCATAGTTGATTAGATCCCTTGTCTCCTGACTCTATTTCTGTACTTTTATGTGAGCTATTTGATATCTCTAAATAGTTGGAAACAATAGTAGACACAACCTATGTACAAACTGGGATGAGGAATACTTTGGTCTTTACAGTTAACTTTGCTTCTTTAAAAAATGTAGACATCAAAACTGCTTAGTACAGAGTATTTTCTCTCTAAGTAGTGATTTTTATGTGAAAATATTTTTTTGCTGAAATGAAAACTATTCTTAGGAACAGTAGTTCTGGTGTAATTTTGATTGGCAAGGAGCCAAGGTGGAGTTTCATACTGTAACATAGTTAAGTACTTTCAGGTTAGCTAATATGAGTGATATTAGCTATGACTCAGTATTAACTATCAATCACTATTCACAAGGGTGGCAAATTGTTTATCTAGATCACAGGAGATTGTTAATCAGTATTAGTCAAAGCAGGGACATACATGATGATTTTGCATGTCTTAGCTTAAGGTATTGGGAGTACAGAGGATTCCATCTCATGTGCTTTTCCCAAATGTTTGTGAACAGATCTAATTTTCATTGTGTATAATTTTTTAAGCACTTAAACCTAGAAATACCTGACAAAATTCAGCCTGTGTTTTACTGATTGCTTTAGCTGTAAAGCATGCCAAGAAAGAGACATAACAGATACTATGAAAACCACAGAATATGTGGTTTCTCTAATATGTCTTTTGACTAATCGAAGATACTTATTGTATCTATTATTCTGCATTGTAGAATCTAACAATCTGAACATCCTCTCTTTTACAAAATGTTTTTTAAACCACATAGTTTTTAAAACTCAGCTGCATGACTTCTCTATGAACCCATCAGAAATTTCTCCTTTTCTTTAGTAATGAGGTATCTGGGAAACCATTCACTCTTGGCTTGGACCTGGGTGGCATTCGAAGTCAAACCTGTGAAAGAGCTGACCTGAATGTCATGAAGAGTTATGTTACTTTAAGTTGGGCATTATAAATTTTGGTTCTATGGATAAGTATATTTTTACCATCAGACTTTAGAGAACTCAGAGTGAAGCCTGAATATATTCTTCTTCTCTCTCACAGTGGCTTCCCATAAACTAACCACTTTAAAGGCTTCACGGGCACAGAGGACAGCTGTCCTTTGCTATTATTTGCTTAAGCTGAAGTCCTGGACCTATTGATAAGCCATTATTTGTGTTAAGCTAATTTAACTTTTGTAATATAAAACATTAAATAAATATGTATTTATAAGACTCCTTGCTGATACTCACTTGGAAAACTTGGATTTGTTGACATATATTGGTTTTTATAATCCTTCAGTCCCTTCATGACCAGAAGATGATTCAGTCCATTTGAGATTTGAAAGGAATCCTTTCTAATGAGATCTCTTTGGTCACTGTGACCTCCTCAGGAGACAACTTTGTTGGTTTCCAATTTTAGGTCTTGTGTCCTAAGTTCACAGCTCTTACTGAGGTGTTTGCCACAGCACACAGTACTGCTCTTACTCAAAAAACCCCCAAGTTTGTTAACCAGGGATGTGAGTCTCACTCCTTACTCCAGTGTTAAATTCTTTAAAACATCTTTAAAAATCAGATGTTTATATGAAGGCTATTTGTTAATATAATATAGTATTTAACAATATTATACACTGAAAGCTTCAAAATAGATGAGCTATGAAAATAAACATATAGCAAAGGTACAGCATAACATATTCTTAGTGACATTGTATATTCCTGCCTAGTATTATTAGGTACTACTTGGGCTGGGCATCAAACTGTCTGAATAAAGAAAAGATCCTTTATCCTTATTTTAATTTTTTATATATTTGTATAAAGCAAAAGAGTACTGATTATACATTCCTGAGGAGAAAAAAAAAAAGTTAATATTATTAGTGAAATAATTTTTAAAACATGAGATCTTGTTGTCTAATATTACCTATATTTTCAGGTACTTGACTTTTTATCTCTCAGCCAGCCAACATGAGCCAAAAATTGGCCTAAAGGCTTAGATGTTCCAGTGGTTACTCCAGCACAATCTAGTCTGTAACCTCTATCCTTTCGGTTTTTATAATGTCCTTATAAAAACATAGTACATTTAAGCATGCTTAAAGTGCTACTGGCTATAATTAAAGTTCTGTCAGCCTTTCCATTATAAATCCCTCTTTTCAAGGTTTAATATCTCAGCGGTTTCAATTCCCACTGGGCTGAACTTGATACAGAAGCTGTCAGCATGAATGCAAATCCCTCCTACCTTCAAAAATATTTTCAATTCATAAAGTTGCTGGTTTATATTGAGTCCCACAGTCTGCAAAAGTATTTCTGAATAGCTTTCCTCTCAAAGTGTCTCACACTGTCTTGTCTCATCTTGCATAAATAAATTCTTGTGTCCTAACTTTGAAATACAGAAACACACCAATGGAGTTTCCTTTTTCCTTGTTCCAGGTTACAGACTGAGTGCAGTTTCTACCCGTATTGAGAACTGCTGAGTTCAGATAAGATCCCCAGGCTCTTCCAGTCTGCATCTGCTCAGATGTGGAAAGCAGAAGTTAATTACCTTGGCCATAAATTGGTATACTTTATATTTACCTTTCCAGTGTTTATTTTTCAATGCAGGACTCTATTCCCTAAACTTTTGATTAGATGGCAATAGGTGACCCTTGGAGAAACCAGCAGATATCCAATTTATTTAATTTTTCAGCTTAAGGATTATTTTAGAATTGCTTAGTACCACTTTGCCATCATCTACTTCTTTGGAGAAAGTTGCATTTCTGTATAAGGAGAATGACCATTGTTGGTCAATATAAGGAAAAGAATAAGGTGAAAGATGAAGCACCTCATACAAAGTACCTTAGAACTGACCTAAATCAGAAAGAAAATGATTGTCAACAGTTTGATGATTCTTTAATTTTATTAATGTCCACATTGCAAATTGCTATGGAATAGTACAAGAAAAAAAACATTGGGGTTTCCTCATGCCTTACAAATGAAATTTATTCATCCTCTTTTAGGTGGAAGTGGAGTCTATTGAAGGGACTAAAGACATCAGAAGAGGAAGGACATCATCTCACTCCAAAGTGACTGCTTAAACTTTGAGGTGTTAAAAGACACCATTACCATCTGGCTTTTGAAGTGGAGGAGGTAATTTCAAACTTTGGAGCTTATTTACACATCCACAGAACAAATAGCTATCAAATACCCAGATTTTGAAATTTATTATTTTTCTTTGGTGTTTCTAATTGGCTATCTTTGGCATGCCATAATCTTGAGTCCTGATGTTCTGAACCCTTAGATTCTAGTGTGTCTAGAGACAGTGTTGCACAACAGTTCATGTCTTTCTGTGTAAATTTAAGATTTAACACTGCAAAAGAAAGAAAAAAAAGCCTTTTGGTGTGGGAGTACACACTTGTGCATACATCTTGATGCACGTTATAGGTATGTACATATTTATACATATACGCTTTATTTTTTTGTATAAAAAATATTTATATTTTGTATATTTTGTTTTTGAGTTTGTCTATGTTGTGGCAGATTGGAAAAGAAAAAACTGAGATACTGTCAAAATTACAGAGATACTACTGTTTTATTGGCAATAAAAGAAAGTTGACAAGATGTTTATCACAGAAGCTCTCCTTCAGGTCTGAAATAGACTTCTGTGCTGGAAACAAAGGAGGTGGCTCTTTTTGTTCCTTCTTAGCATTTCCTCTATGGAAGCCACCTGCCTTCTCTTTCAGAGATACTTTTGGTGTGTTGACCTTGGACAACACACAAGTTCCCACCCAGCTGTTAATACACTCTGTGGGACAGAGGAGCAAATAAGATGAGAAAATTTGTGGGTCAAGTTAAAAAAAAATGGGATATTTCTTCCCAGTTACTGGTGCAGGCTAAGCAGACTTAACCTAGGGATAGTTAAGTTATTGCAAAATAAAGGGTTTGGGTAGTGTGGAAAAAAAAGAGATAAAGATTACACAAAAGATCTTTTGTCCCCTTGTTTCCTGGATTAACTTCATGTATTCAGTCCTGACCCCTCTACCCACGTCCCTGTGTGAAGCAGGGGGATGGAAGCACAGGGGGTTGCGATTGGTACGGAGCAGCTGCGCTCTGCTGATCCTTCTCTCCAGGATTTTTCCTCTGCTCCAGCCTGAGCTTTCCACAAGCTGCATTTACCTCTTTCCTACAAACCTTCTCTTTCCTCATGCTTCTGTGCTATTGTAAGTATAGTGGTTGTAGAATTCGAAGGCTGCAGGTTTCCTGGGAAAATGCCTATAGAAAATAGCAACAACATCCATCCGCAGAATTTTCTTTTTTACCATGCAGTTCTAAACAGGAAAAGGGGCAAACAGAATCATAGAATCACAGAATCATAGAATATCAGGTTGGAAGGGACCTCAAGGATCATCTACTCCAACTTTTAAAGGTAAAAGCAGAGTTAAATGAGGTGGCCCAGCACCCTGTCAAGCTGAGTCTTAAAACTTTCCAGTGTAGGGAAATCCACCAGTTCCTTTGGGAGATTATTCAAATGTCTACTTGTTCCCATTTTCATTTTCGTGTTCTCATTTCATGGAGAAAACCAATGGAAATAACTTTCCAACTTTCCTATACACTGTAAGGTGCAGTTATTAGTTTTTATTTCTTCATTCAGGTTTCTAATGGAAATTGATTTCAAATTAAATTTTAGAAATGGACAATTCTTTTCCATCTGTTTAACATGGTTATGATTTTATTAGTAGATATAGCTGGAAAGAGACATAGTTCAATTGAAAATGGTGATTTATGTGTAAATAGATTGAGAAATAACTGACAGTGGAGAATTTTTAAATGCTTGGGAAAAAAATGTACGTTTTACAACAAATTTAAGTATTTCCCTGCATAAAGGCAAAAAGGTAGCAGAAGTGTGCAAAAAAGTCCACACAAAGAACTATATAAGACTTCAAGTACTCTTAATACTAAACATTTTAAATTGCAACTTTGGTTGCCCTGTCAGTTTAGTCCTTTATCAGTTTTGGCTAAAAACCACTGAATTCTGTAAGCATGCAAGTGAAATGTATCAATAGTGATATAAAGACTTAACAGTCTAAGTAATATCTATATCTGCAAAGGGACCAAAGAGATCATCAGTCAGGGAGTGGTCTATAGCTCTACCCTGAACCAACTCATTCTTTGAAATGTCACTTTCCCCACTGTGACTTCCAATATTTTTTTTTGGTTGTTATTTACTGTGATATTAAATAACACAACAAGCAGTAAGAACCATGTGAAAACTGATGTAATAATCTTCTATCATGTTACCATGTTTCTTTTTTCTTACATCTCATAAGCACCCAAAACTTTGACTAAAACTGTAAACTAAAATCAGAAGACTGCTTCTGTGAAAACCAAACCAAACCAAACCACAACAAAAATGTGTAGATTTTCTTTCAGTGAAAATCAAGCTATTTGATGCTCTTTTTACTGATCATAGTTCAGGGTCCAACTTCAAATGTGTAGTAGATAAAATTATAATTTTGTAAAACAATAGGATACTGTAAACTAAAATAAAAAAACCTGCTTCTTTGAAAAACAAACCAAACCAAACTGCAACAAAAATGTGTAGATTTTCTGTCTATGAAAATTAGGCTATTTGATGCTCTTTTTACCAATCATAGTTCACGGTCCAACCTCAAGTATGTAGCAGATAAAATTATCATTTTGTAAAACAATAGGATATTCTGTCAGAAGCTATAGGTACTAGACATTTCTGAATAAGAATTGGAACTAGCCTCACATGTGGAGCCCAAATGACCTGAGTAGCAACACTGGTAAGAGAAGAAGATTCAAGAGATGAGAAGACACACGCACCATAAAATAGTAAGGAGTAAAAATGAGTCAGACGGACAGTCAGGCCAGTTAGAACTAATCCTTCTTAAATCTCAAATAAAATATGCAGTCAAGAAAAGTTCAGTGTCCTACTTTTGTGAAGGAAAAGTTGAATGCAAAGTGTTGCTTTTGGTCTAGTTTGAGTAGAGCCCGGTGCCAGAGTACATCGGCACTTTGTCTGCTCAGGAGCCTACAGCTGTTGTGTTTCTCACTTTGGTTCACTTGAATTCTTTTGTCATTCAGGTGCACTGCCTTATTGAACTAAATCCCCATGTATTTGGAAGTCACTGAAAAGAGGCTACATTTGTAGGCAGTCTAACTGTGCTTGTTATTGTTTGTGACTTGAAGTGGGTTTGTAAGATGGTGGAATAAAATATTAATGAAAATGCATTGGAAATGCGTTAAAGCAGCCATTTCTGAAATAGCTAAAAAGAGAGGTTTTTTTGAGGGGAAGGAAGCACTTTAGTTTTAGTTTTTAAATATATTTATATAGGTATAAATATAAATACACACTCTAACAAATGCACATCTTTCTAAACAGTGATACTTTTTAATGTATCTGTAGAAATCTGACTACAGAACTTTTAAAGAAACTGTCTCGTTTCATTTTCTGGCAGATTAATTTTCTGATATACAAATAATTTAATAATGATCATAATATGTGGGATGAATGTACTATACTAAACACCCAGGATTTTTGTAAATCTCTTTAATGTTGGCAAGATCTAACGAAGATGCATGTTCTTATTACAGGATTTATACAATGCTAAATATTTTTAGATTGATTTCAGCAGAAGTACTCAGAGACAGCTCTTGCAAGAGTCCCGAGAGGAACTAGTTTAGCATTAATTTTATACAAATGAAAAAAATACAACAAGTGTAATATAATTTGAGCATTTAATCTGTTTACCTTCTAACCTTTATTAAATGGTAGAGCTTGTATTTTCAGTGAAATAAGTTATTTGCAAAAAGTCCTCTCTAATGTAAATCTAAGGGTTTTTTCTTAGAACATTTGATTCTGCTTATTCTGCTTTAGTAATTTTGAATCTTTCAAACAAAGAATGGAAAGAGGAAAAACATGAAGGAAATGATCAAATAATTGCCCACTGATTATTGTTGCAACTAGTGTTACTTGCAAATATAAGAGTATTAAACTAGAAAATGCACATCAAAGTGACCCAGAGCTCCTCTCTATCTAGCCTTTTTATTTCACATCAGATCTAAACATTTTTCTCCTGTGAGATAAAATAATCAGTAAGGCAAGGACATGCCAACTCATATGAAACTTATCAGGAGAGGGTCTGCTTTGTTTTGTGAGGCTTTTGGGTTTGAATGAAGTTAGTTGGCATCATTTCATGTTACATTTCATGTAATATTTCTCCCATGTTTTCTATTCCCTTATCTATAGTTTCACCATGCCATCTTCATTTACTAGAAAATAAAGCAGACAGTTGATTTTGGGAGACCAGGCAATGAGCCCAAGACTTTATATTTTGAGCTTGGGTCAGAAGCAGTCAAATGTGGTCTCTGATTCATCTCTTATCCATGTTATTAAAGGCCTTAACAAAGGCTATGTAATGCCTGTCTGGGCTCGAGGCACCCTTATGAGCAGAAAAAATCTAGGGTAAAGCCACATTTTTTACTTTTTCCTCTCTGTAGCATAACTGGATCTATGTGAAGTCATAGTCTATGGTTTTTTAAAGAAACTGAATCAAGTTTTCAGCTTGGCACAGCTTTTGAGTTGCTGAGGACAGATTAAATAGCACCCATTAAATAGCACATGAGCTGAAACTGAATCAGGTGCTCCTAAATCCTACAACTGTGCATTTGTCTCATCTAATAATTTGCACTGGGCTTCTCACCATGACAGAGCAGTGTCTTAGCAGTGTGTATCCAGAAGATCACTGTGTTTGTAATTCTAGATCAGGGGTTTACCAGCTACCAAGGTTTGTGAAATATTCCAAATAAAACATGGTAAGAGATAATAAGTGGAGAAGACAGTTGTCTTTGTGTATCTTCTGAAGGCAATTTTATTTTTCAAATTATATTTGAGGTAACAATGAACACATAAAGGCACTGATGTATTTTAACTCTTGCTAGAAATCATAAACATTTTTTAGTTGTTCTAACTCCATCATGGAAAAGAATCAGACAACTTGGGTTTTTTTGCTCTCAGGTCATGGTAAAGTGTTGTAAGGCTCACAAAATTAAAAATGGCGATGAATAACATACTGAGGTATGGCTTCTGTGTTTCCAGACATTAAAAGTGGTTTCCTTCCACCAGTCTTTCACCCTCCATTCTTTCATCTAAGTGCATCTCTGATAGTGTTTCATAGCTTCACAGATGTAGCTGCATTTTTCTGAGATGTTCAAAGAAACCAAAGCTGCAATTTTTATTGGAAACTGTAGCAAAGGATAAGGTTTGGGTTTCTTATGAGACAGCTCACAATATGCTAAGACATAGAGGTAAGAAATACAAAGTTATCTGCACACAAAGTCAGTCTTTCTGGGTTAATTAAGAGAACAATAAAAGAGTAAGAATGTATTTTAAAGATAAAGCAAAGAAAAAACATAAACATTCATAGAAAAAAGCAATAGGGGTTATCAACCCTAAGTAATGAGAGGGATCAGGACATATTTATAACCAAGCAAACTCTGTATAGAGCAGAATCAGCTCTCATCATACAAGAAGTTTCTCAAATAGAAGGTATTTTTCTTTAAAGAATGTTCTATGTAGTAGTTACCTCTCATAATACTGTTGGATCTCACGATGCCACAGGAATAAGAATTCTAGGGAAAGATGCAGACATACAATTAAAAAAAATCCCCATGTGTAAATTTGATTTTCAGTGAAGAAAATCACTCAAATGTTTTGTAACACAAGAAGATCGCACAGTTTTGCATTGTACTTCACAACAGAAGAATTAAATGAGCCAGTACTATGAGGTCTCAGGTACTTTTTCCAAAATATTTTGCATTTCTTTTCAAATTTATATTAAATAATGTTGCTATTTATTGACCATGATTTACAAGTTAAAAATAAAAAATAAGCATGAAAGTCTTTATTCTCTGGAAATCAGAGCAATAATGAGAACTATGGGGAACTGAATATCGATCTCTTATCACGTCCCCCTGAAAGCCCTTAGTATCTTACCTAACTCTCCCTGTTCTTGTTTTTCTGGAACAACAGATCTTTCTCAGAAAAAGGAGAAACAATTTTTTTGCTACAGTTTTGAGGGTATGAGTATGAAAGCAAATGATCACAGTGTCAGTAAATGTAATGATAACACCTCTGCTTTTCCATGGTGGGTTACATATGTTCTTTGACTTGTACAAATATGTGGTAGGGAGCTATACATATATCTCACTAAGATTTACCTTGAGTAAAGGCATAAGCACAAGAAGTTTCTATGATGTAACTGTTGCATTGACAAGTATTTGCAACCTATAATTTCTCATTGGTATACACATTTCCCAAGGGCATTTCTGCCATTGGTATTTTCAAACTGACTAACCAACCAAAGATTCAAGACCTTTCAGGTTGTTCTGGTAAGGAAGAGATTAATCTTAGAGGCAAGTTTTTCTTCAGTGCAATTCTGTTCATTTTATTTGCTATGTGGAAAGAAACAGCAAACCACAGCTCATAACTTTATATTTATTTTGGTTAACAACCTCCAAAAGTCTTTATCTATAATTTTTTTTCTCCTAGGGTTTTCCCACAGTCTCTCTGGACCCATGCTCTGTTTCAGTGTTATTTTTCCAGTCTCTGAATCATCCCCTTTATGTCTGTTTCAACGTGTGAATCCGTGAACAATTTCACACATCAAGAGACAGAATTATTGAGCAGACGTGGTGAAGTGGCGTGTGGGCAGATGGGAGAGAGAGATGGAAGTAACAAGTGACATAAATCTGCCTCTAGCAGCTATTTTCAATGAGGATAGGTCTTCATGACACCAGAATGTCAGAGTGAGAGCAGATCAATGAAGAGGCCACCAGCTCCTTTAGCCCCAGTGCTTGACTAAAATGGTGTACAGATGTTTTCCTGACCTAAAGACGACCATATCCCCTGCTATGGGGACATTGTATCAGTAGTAAATGTTAGCCATGGACTGGTGAAGAACCACTTCAGCTGTTTCAGTTTCTGGGTATATAGTTCTCTGGGTTTAGTGGGGCCAGAGAGAATTTCCTTCACTGATGGTGGTTTGGAAACCACTGTGCAGACCTAAGGAGAATAGGCATTTTGCATTTAAAAAACAGGGAAGGAATTATGAGTTTTAACATACTTTTGACCATCCTGTTCAAAATGAGTTAATTAAGCTCCAGAGATGGGGAAGACCTATTGAAACGTTGGGAACGTTGACCTTTTTCTTTGACTGTCACCTTATTTAAATAATTCCAGGTTTAATTAACTGACTTGGAATGAATTGATAAAGGGTTACTGTCACTTACAATTTCTGCTCTTTGAAATGCACCAGTTCTGTGCAATTGCTTTAGCCTCCTATGTTCACCCTAATTATTACAGTGAATAGTTTTAAAAGTTAGACTTTTACTTTTGAATGTCTTATTACTGCATTGTGAGTACGACCAGAACCATTTAATAGGATAAATCATATGTCATATATACATAAACATACATACACATGAAAGTATATCATGGTCTGCAACATTTATCTAGATAAGCCATTCTTAAGAAGTTAGGATTTTTTGTTGAAGCTGAAAGAGATTTGGCATTGGTACTTTTGTCATGAATAGTAGTAAGATTTCATGAAGATTTGAAAGTCCCAGCTTCTCAAGACAGCTAAGAATTCTCATTTGAGATCCTGTTCATTGAGAAGTACTTTCAAAAACCTGAAACAAGAATTTGGTTATGTTGATCATCATAGCTTGTAGTCTGAGTTTACAACTTTATCAGAAAATAGTAGGGTTTTTTCCTTTCTAATTTTCCTATTCTAATACATTCACAGCTGTCTTTAGCTGGGAAACAAAAGCATGACTGAGAAATTGGAAATTTATTGCTTTTGGAGAGGTAGAGGAATATCTTTCCAGAAAACATGAATGATGCAGCCTTGGGATATTGTGCTCTGAGAATGGCAAAGCTCTGCTGGTAAAAAAACCCTCTAGGGTAGTGGTAGCAGCACAACTACACTTTTTCTGGCTTAGTATAGTTCACTTTCTTATTGAGAGACTGTTAAGTGCTGCTAAGGTGGTTTCACTGCTATAAATAATATTCACAAACCAACTGTTCCCAGGTAGGGATACTGGCATTGAATGCTGCCAAAGTGCTCACAATGCAGATTTGGCCTAGGGTACCAAACTAAGTAATATATCATTAAGTCATCTGTTACTGAAATCCACAGCAGAAACTCTGTGGAATATGTTAGTCTGAATTTCTAGGGTCAAGAAGTAACTTCTTTATAGATGGGAACATTGCAAAAGCTATATCCAAAGCCAAAAAGGATCCAAAAAATGTAGTCACTGCTAAAACTAGATAGTCCACTTGGAGTAAAATGCTGTTACCTTGCATGAAAATGTATGGTGCACACTTCTGCCCACACTTATGGTAGATGTACTTTTTGGGATGCCTGTCATCTCAGGGAGGCTGAAGATTGCAAAAATGATTCTTATGCAAGAAACATACAGAAAGCCAGATCTGAATGTGTCACAGCTATCATATTTTCACTTAGTATACTGCTTACAGTATACTGTGAACTGTGAACTGTGCTCTTTCTCTATGCACAATCAATAGAGTATTCTGCTATAATGATGGCATCACCCTGGCCCTAGAGCCAAGTGGCACAAACTGGACATCACTCACACCACTGGGAGCCAGATATCAGAGCTGGAGGTCACTCACACTGCTCAGAGCGACCACACTCCAGAGCAGAGTGGCCATATCCAGATCATACAGCCTTGTGTTTTCCCTTGGCTCCATGTGATGCCTCTTGGGTCATAATTTTTTTTTATTTTTTTTTTTAATATATTGATCAATTTTCAGTGTAGAGCAGCAGTGTAACTGTGAATGCTGTGTTACAGCCTCCGGACAAAAGGAAAGTGAGGAGCATGAAACCGAGGGGGATATGAAGGGGTGTCTTCAAGTGCAAAGCACTCTAACATTTGGTAGTAGGAAGATAAAGGGAACTAAATAGATTCAACATTGACCAAGCTGCCTTTTGAGGGTGATTTCTAGAGTAAATTGTGATTGTAGGAGTAGTCTGAGTCCTTGAAAATGTATTTTGGAGACACGTGACAATGTGGGCAGCTAAAGCTGAGTGTCCCTATCCCTTTGTTCCTGGGCTCTCTTTTCTTTAGTTGCACTGACAAAGATTATCAGCAGTTTTCTGTTGTTTCACTCTTCATTTCTTCGAATATATGTATATGATTCCATGTGTGAAATTATATAGCTATGCTGAATACTGTATGTAAATAATACCACATATGTGCATATTCTTATGTATGAATGTGTTGCTGTATATGCATGCATACGTGTACAATTTGCTAGATTACTTTGAACTGTCAAATAAAGGTGCTTGTGTTTATTATTCATGACTCAGAAAGGCAAAGAAATAGCCTAAGGAAGAGCAAAGAGAAATGCGGAGCTTACAGAAAACACATCTCAATTTTATAGATGGGAATTTCAAAACATACTACTTGCTTTATAGTATATCCATATCATGAACCATAAATTACTATAGTCAGGTAAGTGATACTGCAGCTTAATGACATAGCACATTATTATTCGACCTAAAGAGCTGTGAGACACAACCTCCATCAAACCTGCTCTTATTATCACTTTGTACTTTCTGATTATGTGGAATGGATTCTCTGTCTCCTTGTATAACTTGCAGGGATTATTTCGTAATTTGCTGGTGTCATTTGCTGTACCTCATATTTGTCTGATGAAAGAAAACAGATCACCAACTTCATTAAACAGTAAATAAAACTCATGATGAACACAAAGCATCTAGCATTGATGCTGGTAATTAGTTTCTTGTTATGAATATTTTGAAGGAATGTCTTAATGTTAAGGTTTTGTTGGCTTGTTTTTTTCCCCCTTTCTCTCTAATATTTTTCTGGATGTGAATATTGATGGGGTTTGAGGTTATAAGAACTTCTATTCTGCATCTTTAGCCACTGTTGCGAATAATAATATTATTAGTTCTTTGCTGCAGTGCTTAGCACCTTTGGTTTATATGTATTCAGAGAACGTGCTTACGTACATTACAAATTTAGTCATAGAATCATAGAATCATAGAATTGGCTGGGTTGGAAGGGACCTCAGAGATCATCAAGTCCAACCCTTGATCCACTCCCGCTGCAGTTCCCAGGCCATGGCACTGAGTGTCACATCCAGTCTCTTTTTAAATATCTCTAGGGAAAGAGAATCCACTACTTCCTGGGGCAGCCCATTCCAATACTTGATCACCCTCTCAGTAAAGAAAATTTTTCTAATGTCCGACCTAAACCTCCCCTGACACAACTTAAGACAGTGCCCTCTTGTCTTGCTGAGAGTTGCCTGGGAAAAGAGACCAACCCCCACCTGGCTACAACCTCCTTTCAGGGAGTTGTAGAGAGTGATGAGGTCTCCTCTTCTCCAGGCTGAACAGCCCCAGCTCTGTCAGCCTCTCCTCATAGGATCTGTTCTCGAGTCCCTTCACCAGCCTAGTTGCCCTCCTTTGGACCCGCTCCAGGACCTCAATATCCTTCCTGAACTGAGGGCCCCAGAACTGGACACAGTACTCGAGGTGTGGCCTCACCAGTGCTGAGTACAGGGGCAGAATCACTTCCTTTGTTCTGCTGGCCACACTGTTCCTGATAAAGGCCAGGGTGCCATTGGCCTTCTTGGCCACCTGGGCACACTGCTGGCTCATGTTCAGCTTCCTGTCAATCCAGACTCCCAGGTCCCTTTCTGCCTGGCTGCTCTCCAGGCTGCTCTCTCTCTGTCCCCAGCCTGTAGTGCTGCATGGGGTTGTTGTGGCCCAAGTGCAGGACCCGGCACTTGGCCTTGTTGAACCTCATCCCACTGGAATCAGCCCAACTCTCCAGTCTGTCCAGGTCCCTCTGCAGAGCTCTCCTGTCTTCCAGCTGATCGATACTTCCCCCCAGCTTAGTGTCATCTGCAAAGTCCTGACCATGTTGCCTAAAATTAGATGTTCAATGACATACTCTATGCTCAGGTTATCTTTCTTGACCTCCACATACTAGTCTTGTAGGTTCTGCATCTTATCTCATTGCCTAGATGCTGGTCTTAACCACTTGAAGAAGCCGATGGATATTTTTTTGTTCCTCAGGAGTGATTTATACATTCTTAAAATGGGAAAAGTAAAGATTCATCCCTAAATCAATGCTATGTACAAAGCTCTACTAACTTGAGACAAAGGAAGCTATTCTGGACAGTGAGATCAGTTCTCTTGTAAGTCTGAACTCAAGGAGGAGATCCCTTGGCTATGGCTGCATTACAAAGACAACCAGAGTGAGCCAGAATCAGATCTCAGCTGCCAAGTTCAGCTGATAGCCAGAGTGCAGATTAATTGTGAATTGGGCACCAAGAGAAAGGTAGGACTGGAGTTAATTCTACAGTGAAGATGTGTTCACAACTGGCAGGTGCTGCTGCATTTTCAGGCAGACCTGAAGGTTTAGAAGGGATTATTCATTCCTGTGTCCTTGACTCTAGGGTCAGATATCTTCTGTTCTGTGTCTCTCCCCTCTGCCCCAAGAGAAGTTATACATTCATGCATTTTCAGCTTTATTTTATGAATATTTCTTCCTTGCCATGAACCAAACTGTTCAAAGGCACAGCAGCGAGCAAAAGGCTGCAGTTGAGCAGTTGCAGTGTTATTAGAGCTGTATGAAACTTTGCTTTGTAGCTTTGACAGAAAAAAATAAGAAATTTAAAATATTTTAGGCTTATTTTTTTTTTAGGTCTGTATTCTATCAAGTGTACATATACTCCTTTTTTTCTTGTCCAGAGGAATCCCTCTGCTCAAACTGAAATAGTCCATGCATCTAAAAATGAAAGAACTAGGCAATTTCAAGGAAGATTTTCACCCTCAGCTATTTCTTGGACAGAAACAACACTGCCAAAAGGAGATGAGATTCCCAATGGGTTCCTGGTGACCTGGCCTCATTAACCAAGTAGTAAAATACTGTGATGGGAGGATTAGAGCCTCTTGTGCAGAGACAGTTCTGTTCTGATGGCTAATTTAGTCTTTCATCAGGGAGGAGTGGAGGCACCCATCCTTCTGGGCAGCTATCCCAAGTATTAGCCTGGCAGATTCATTCTTATTCTTTTGGATCCTCTGATGAAACTGCTGGAAAACAGGAAAAGTACCTTACTTCTCTGAAAGATTTTTCCTCATGGGTTTAGAATACTACAACTTTAAAAATATGTGGATGATATTTTTATATTTCTCTACCACTACCTAGCTGACAGGCTCCTTAGATTATGAAACAAAGACATTTTTCAGTTCCTTTGCATGACATCAGTGCATTAGTTTTATTAATATTTAGTATTGTTGTTGTTACTTCTGTTATTATAAATTATTTATATTTACAACAAATGAATTCCACTTCAGGAATATGCAACTAAAGAGGAACATGAGGCCAAAGTTTTCCAGTGAGCTTTAATGCTACTGTATAATTTTTCCCTATTTTGTGACCATCTCATTACAGTTCTTTACATAGGAACTGTCACTGCTTGGTGCTTTCTTGCCAGCTTGCTTGCCTAAGTCTTAACTTTTGTGGAAACCCCTAAATAGAATATGGTTTTCCTATATTCTTATTTTGACCATGTTTTCTTTAGTCCCGAGCAAGCTGTGCAGGGAGCAAGGCAAGAAAGTTCTCCTTTTCCCTTCTGGGTAACCTGTACTCCACTTTTGCAGGAATTTGGGTGATCTTCAAGGAAGAGGTATTCTTCCAGTTACTTCACACTGGGTGACACGACAGTGGCTGTTTCTGTGCAGGAGGCAGCACACAGAACTGGTTAAACTCTCTGACTCTGCGGGGTTTAGTAGATCAATTGCCATTTTCATTTGAGACAGCACTTGAAATCCTAATGAGAATAACAACACTTGTAATTAGAAGTCTACAAAATCTTATAAAATAATCACTTAAATTTAAAATGTAAATGGGTCTGTAATTAATTAGTCTATTTAGAATAAAGCTTTCTAATTAACGAACGTAAATTGGGAATTTTTCTTGTAGATTTCATAAGGACAAAAAAGTGTTTCTCGTGGGAGCTGAAAGGAGAAGGGTTTCCTAGTGAATGCATATTAAGCCCTGGAGGCTCACACCTCTTCATAACCCCCATGGTAGTGAGAGGGTTATACTAACACCAGAGTCATAGAGATTTTCTTAACATCTGTAATACTACTTCTTTAGATAAGAATTTTTTAATTTTTTAATTTTTTAAACTAAGGGCTTCAGGGACACAATACAGGGACAACAAATATCACAAAGTGGTGTTGTGTTGAACTCTGGTCAGAACAGATGACTGGCCATCACCTCTGTACTGAAGATAGTGACTGATTACAGAAGTAAAAATAAAATAAAATAAAATAAAATAATTAGCAGAACAGTTTAAAAATCCTCAGAAAATGTAAGCTTCGAAATCTGCTTTCATTGCACATGGCATCACGAAGAGAACAAACCTAGCAAGCCCGAAGTGATTTATTTTGGTACTTAGTGGATAACAGAACACTGAATTTCTGCTTGGAGTTTTCTATATATATTTATATTTATATACATGTAATTCTTCTTTGATTGAATTATATTTAAATCCTTCCACAACATATCAAAAATTCCGAGCCAGTAGTTACCCTGTTTCATTCCAACAGATACAGGAGAATTGAATTTGCATATTGCCAAGGTATTCACTATATGGAAGTAGAGTAAATTATGTGTAGCTCCATGCTGCCATGGCATGAGATACTTTGCACTAAATGTCTGCATATGGGCACTGGTATATGTGATATTTTTTTCCTCATATTGGTCATTTGGCAGACTCCTCTGACTATGAGGAAAAAAATGTCACAACATAGAAAGTATTACTCATTTTTAATATTGCTTAATTGGGACTTCAGCAGTGTAAGAAATTTAGTTGCTTGAGCACACTGGAAGTAGAATTGCAGTATGTCTGCAAGTCTCACAGATTCCCACATGAAAAGCAAAGATTAATTGTACAGTATTTACACCTTTTCATTGATAACTAACACCATAAACCTGTTCAAATTGCAATTTGTTCCTTTTTCCCACAATCCCTTTGGCTTTTAAGGGATGTTCCTCAATTAGCTGAACTGTGTTTCCTCTTGCTTGCTAAGCACTTTTGGTCAAACAAGGAATGGCAGAGGTCCACAATTAGATCAAAAGATCAATCCTAATGTACCATTTTCTCCTCACCCTCCTGCTTTAATAAAGTGGCTGCAGTTCTCCAGGGGACAACTCAAAATCCAAGTACTGATATTTCTAAATTAGCTGACTCTGTGACCTTGCTAGTAATTGCGTTAGTTTATCAATGTTCAACACAATTTATTACTCTCCAATATGTACCAAAGTGTTTATCTCTCAACACTAACAATATTAAAAATCTAAACTATCTGTTGAGAAACAAAGGACTATTCAATAAGGAAAATGCATAATAAAGTGGAAAACACTACACTGATGGGTAACATGATTAATCTAGTAACTAGTCATAAGTAGAATGAGGAAAGAACATTTATGCTCCATTACATTTAGAGCTCTTTTTAAATCTCCTAAGATCAGATAATTTAAATAAAACCTTTTTTCTTTTTTTCTTTTTTCTTTTTTTTTTTTTTTCCTTTCTTTCTTTTAATGCCAGGAATGTGCTGCAGCTTTTATATATCACTGAACATATTAACCAGGCTCCAGTGAGAAAAATGAAGACTGATAAAACCTTATCTAAGCATTTAAAAGTCATTTGGACACATTGATCAAAACTCACTCTGAAATTAAACATATTAAATTTAGATGGAGGAAAAAAAGCATTAAGTTGACGGAACCCAATTTTTGTATGAAGCAAACAAATGGCATCATTTCACCAACCTTCTCATCTTGATCACATTGTTATGCATTATTTAAAATATGCACTTGATTTGGGTAGTTAATAAGCTATCTGTAAACTTAGAGTAAATTTGATTGTGGGCAGTGCTTTTCTAGTTCCTACAAAAGGATTATTGATTTGTTTTGACTTCTGTGAGATGCTAGTTTGTGGCATGGTGCTGCCAGCTATGAATCAGTGTAACTACCACTGCTCATGGTGAGATAAGAACGATAAGGAGCAGAAATACACTGACTATATGTAATCTTTCAAGTGGTCTCCTTTACTTTGAGCTCTCAGCAGCTCAGCAATTCTTCATTTTCCAGCACCAAGCATACAGAATTCTGCTTTTGTGGGCACTGAATACCTTCTCCTTTGAGAGTTTCAACTGAAGCCCCAAATCAAATGGAGGGAAACAGCTAAAATTCGCCCTAGTCCACAGCTAAAACAGTGAAGGAGCCAACATGGTGTTCTAATTTCTGCAATAGAGAAATAATGATTAAATCTCCTTAAAACCTGCAAATTTCTGCATTCCTCTTGAAATCGGACATCTTCCTTTACTTTGATAACACGATTTGATAACACTTTCATAAAATGAGCGGCTGAGATGTCAACAGAGGTGGTCTTTGAAAATACATATTTGACAATATAAACTTTTTCAAGATTACTTGTTCGTGCAAGTCAGAGTAAGCTGAGGGTTACACAGTGTTTGTGGTCGTCTGTGTTCTATAAAATCTGTAAGGTTTTGAGGGATACCTTGAAGATGACACAATTACTTCATGCATCTAGTTGGTTTTGACAGTGAGGAAATCACTAGAAAGTATTGAAGGACCAGAATAATTGTGGACTGACATATACTCTTCAGAGAATGTGTGAAATCTCCATTACTGAAATTTTTAAGAACAAGTTGAACTAATGACTTTCAGGGGTGGGTTGGGTACAATTGATCCAGACTCACCTTCAGTCATGTCTGTGGATCTATAAATGCATTGACTCACCATGTTGGAATTCATTAGAGCTGCTGCTAGGTAAAAGCCTGCCACTTATTAATAGAAAATGAATTGCAGCCCGGGTAACCTAAAGCTTGACCTGGGGAGTTAACATCATATTTGTGGAAGAGATTGGAAAGAAAAGTGAAGCTATGTGGATGTATGAAAGAAATTTCATTATTCTGCTTATGCAGAAAGTGAAGTAGACAGCTTGGATTTTTTTGTCTCTATAACTACCTAAAAGTAGGTTGTGGAGTGGGTGTTGGTCTCTTCTCTCAATTAACATGCAATAGGACAAGAGGAAATGGCCTCAAGTTGCTCCGAGGAAGGTTTATATTGGATATTTGGAGAACTCTATCCCTAAAAGTGTTGTCAGGCAGTGGAACAGGCTGCCCAGTGAAGTGGTGAGATCACCATCCCTGGAGGTGTTCCAAAGACATATAGATGGGGTGCTTAGGGACATGGTTTAGTGGTGGATTTCTCAGTGGTAGGTTAATGGTTGGACTTGATAATCTTAAAGGTCTTTTCCTACCAAAATTATTCTATGGTTCTATGAGTGATTTATATTACTGTACCTTTTCCTTTGAAAAGTCAGATAACACAGACTTACTTGTGTTACACTGCTGAGAGCCAGCTGCTTCTGGAGGTATCTACACCACACACTGTCTTTCCCTGGGTCTTCTTCAAACCTGTGTGATGTCCATTGGATCCCTGTTTTCAAAAATATCTTAATTTTGTGCGTGGGGCTGTTTAGTTAAAGGTTTCAAAAATAGTGTGGAACTACTTGTCCTGGGACTGTGATGGAGTGTGAGACTACATGGAATGCCTAGGATTGCAAAATCTTCTGGGGTAGTGTTTGGAGAGAAGGAACCCAAGCCTTGTGTGTAACAGCTCTTGGGAGCTCTCACTAAGGTCAGCTATCTACCAGAGAGTTTATGGATTTTCTCTTGGAGAGAGCTGGTTGGAGGAGTGCAAAACAGAGCCAGGCACCAAGTTAACAGTTTAGCAATGTGGTGAGAGACCCACTGCCCAAAGTCACTTTGTGGTTCTCTATTATTTGTCAGTAGATGCATGTAGTAGGCTAGCATTAGGCTACTCCTCTACGCTGTAATCCATGCAGAGCAATAGATCTCTCAGAAGACAATACAGACAAGGAACTCAGAGATCCTTGTGTCCCTCCTTCACCTCCTCCTCATCACTGTGCATGAATAGGAAAGGCCTGGTAATCCCTATCAGACATTGGAGAAGACTGATTATGTTCACTGTGTCCCCCACCAGCTTTTCAATCATGGCTCAATAGATTTTGCGGTGTTACGTATTGTGCATCTTCTTAACCACAGGTGCTTGTTCTTTGTTTCCCTCTGCTTTTTTTTTCTGAAAGTATCACAAAGAGTTTCTTTCATTACTTTCCATTCATGTCAGATCTATTGGATGTGGTTCATTGAGACCTGTATGCAGTGGGGCCATGACTCTGCTCCTGTGGAGGTCAATAACATTTTCACAGCTGACTTTACTTGAAAGGAAGCTCAAGCCAATGCTCAGCACTTCTAAAATATTTAGAATTCTACATATTTAGAATGTAGATATTTATATACATATATAAATACATATTTAAAGTCCTCTACTCTTTCTCTATGAGCTTGATTTTCATAAGTGTTTTCCTTCTTTATCTGAGAAGATGCTACTATCTGAATGAGATACTACAACAAAACAATTTTTAAAAAACTATGTTTGTTCTTTTATCATCATTTCAATTTATAAATGATTTCTGCTATCTTTTGAAGTCTGCACTGTCTCATATAGCTATGTCTTGCCACTGGTTTATTTTGCTCCTTCCTTGAGTCTATAAAGATATATATTAATAATGAACTCCATACTTTGGTGTGCTTATTACTCAGCTACTTGGAAATCAAGCCAATACACAATCACAATGAATAAGACTGCCTGACCAACCTGATCTCCTTTTATGATCAGGTGACCCGTTTGGTGGATGAGGGGAAGGCTGTGGATGTGGTCTACCTGGATTTCAGCAAAGCCTTTGACACCGTCCCCCATAGCATTCTCCTGAAAAAGCTGTCAGCCCACAGCTTGGACAGGAGCACCCTGTGCTGGGTTAGGAACTGGTTGGAGGGCCGGGCCCAGAGAGTGGTGGTGAACGGGGCTGCATCCAGTTGGCGGCCGGTCACTAGTGGTGTCCCCCAGGGATCAGTGTTGGGCCCAGTTCTGTTCAATATCTTTATCGACGACCTAGACGAAGGGATTGAGTCCATCATCAGCAAATTCGCAGATGACACCAAGCTGGGAGGAAGTGTGGACCAACTCGAAGGCAGGAGGGCTCTGCAGAGGGACCTGGACAGACTAGAGAGCTGGGCCGATTCCAACGGGATGAGGTTCAACAAGGCCAAGTGCCGGGTCCTGCACTTTGGCCACAACAACCCCATGCAGCGCTACAGGCTGGGCACAGAGTGGCTGGAGAGCAGCCAGGCAGAAAGGGACCTGGGAGTCTGCATCGACAAGAAACTGAACATGAGCCAGCAGTGTGCCCAGGTGGCCAAGAAGGCCAATGGCATCCTGGCCTGTACCAAAAACAGCATCACCAGCAGGTCCAGGGAGGTAATTCTTCCCCTGTACTCAGCACTGGTGAGGCCACACCTCGAGTACTGTGTCCAGTTCTGGGCCCCACAGTTTAAGAAGGATGTAGAGGTCCTGGAACAGGTCCAAAGGAGGGCAACCAGGCTGGTGAAGGGAATCGAGCACAGGCCCTATGAGGAGAGGCTGAGAGAGCTGGGGCTGTTCAGCCTGGAGAAGAGGAGGCTCAGGGGAGACCTCATTGCTGTCTACAACTACCTGAAAGGAGGCTGTAGCGAGGTGGGAACTGGACTCTTTTCACAGACGACCTTCAACAAGACAAGAGGACACAGTCTTAAGTTGTGCCAGGGGAGGTTTAGGTTAGATATTAGAAAGAATTTCTTCACGGAGAGGGTGATTAGGCTATGGAATGGACTACCCGGAGAGGTGGTAGATTCTCCGTCCCTGGAGACATTTAAAAAAAGACTGGATGTGGCACTCAGTGCCATGGTCTAGCAACTGCTCCGGTGGGTCAAGGGTTGGACTAGATGATCTCTGAGGTCCCTTCCAACCCAGCTGATTCTATGATTCTATGATTCTATGATATTCAGAAAAAATCCTTGATACACTAAAACAATAGTGTTGCAAGATTCACTAATATGGCTTGTAGCATCACACTAAAAGCAAGGAGATATGCAGCATTCACTTTCTTCTGATGTAAATAAAAGCACAATAATGCCACATTAGTGGAACTCGTGAATAAATTAATACTGGCTGGCAGCAGTTTTACTTTTTTGTGTTAACTGATAAATAGCTAAACATAGTTCAGGTACATTTTCTTTCATCCCAAAGAAAATCTTATGTCATAGACTTTAAGTTTACCTTATTGGTCTCCTGACAGCCAATACAAACAGACTGAATACATCCTGAGCCAAACTGCCTGGGAAATGTGTAGGTTAGGGCATCATGATGCTGTATCTTGGTCAAATTGTAGAATGAGATTGAAAGAGCTCCTGGTTGAGAATTCAAGGCTATCTCTTCTTCAACCCTAAGCCCTCAAAATCCCCAACTCTCTTCCCCCTAGAAGCTCTTGCCTCATGGTTAAGCTCTTGAATTTCAGATAATGTTTTTGATATGGGGGTTACAGGTATTGCTATTTAATTGAAAAGCAATTAATTTATTACTTGATACATAAGACATTACTTAACATATTGTGAGTAGCTCACCACAGATGAACCCATCTGAAGTCTGAGTGGTGAAAAAAAGAAAGGGTTGGGGAGTGGTGTGCCCACTTGAGGCTCCACATGCCTCAATTGTTTGCTGTGTTGATTTTGGGCACCTGGCACCTTACTGACATAAGATGTAGAATTTTCAGTGGATTGGAAGAGATGAGCTGAACTACACAAAGTCAAACTTGCCTTTTATTTAGCTTAAGTTTACCATGGCAGATAGAAGGGTTCAACTTGAACTTGGAGACAGCATTGCCTTGTCCCAGGTGGGAAGAGTCTCAAATATAGTGGATGGAACCACTGAGGCCTTTGGACTGGCTCAGACTAAGAAGGAAATGCCCTGTATTATGGCAGAGTTTTTCACAAACAGACTTAGGCATCACCTCCCTCCTTGAAATGGAGAGTAATTTATTTGGGAGGTTTCATGAGCTCTAATGTTTCACTGTGTCCCCAGAGTAAGCCTTGAGATCCTCACTTGAAAGCAAAAGGAAGATGAAAGACTCAAGGTGCCAAGAATGCTGGCTTAAGATCCATTTGTAGACTCAGTTATGCCTCATTCAGTTCACCCATTATTTTTAAGATGCTGTTTTTAAATGCAGCCTTCATGTTGGAGATTCATATTTTTAGTTCTGTACGTTTCATTGCTTGGTTCAAAAACCCAGCTGCAGGATGTGCTATCTACTCGCTGGCCTGGTGAACTTCCACATATATATAATATATGAGGTAGGACAATTTGAAGAGATGAAATGGAGAGAAAATATCTGGAAATATGACATATCAGCTAGCAGAATGTTCCCTTAGAGAGGAGAGGGAATTTGGATTAAAATTACTGCTGCTGATCAGAAGATGGACTATCCCTGAACTACAGAATAGTATCATTTCACCTTGGTTTCCTTCCAAAAATGACTGATATGGTGCCTCAGCCAAAATGAGAGATCAGGATTATAAATAAGGAATAGAAATAGATCTCTCTCTTCACCTTAGAATTAAGCATGAATTTTTAAGGACTGATGCATCTTTCTCTTTAGTACTTCTTCTTGACTATTTTAGTCCTCTTTGTCATGCAACAATCTTCTTTATATTTGCCCTCAAACTCTTTGTATTTGGAGCAGAGCAGTCCAAATCAGTAGCTCAAATATCAACAGGTGTAAATGCAGATACATGCCTATATGTCAGTTAGCCTCTTTGTTATTATTATTTTTTTAGACAAGGAGAAGGATACAAGAAAACTTTTAGCAGCAAAATGCTTTCTAGGCAAATCTTGGGAATTTCAGGTGGAATCTTGGTTCAGAAGAACAAAACTTCATCCACAGCTATAGCGATCAAACTTTTCCTAAGCAGTCACTAAACAGGAGATTTCAAGTGGTGTCATAACTTTTATTTTTATTTTTTTATTTTTAATAAATATCCTATCTTATCCATTATATAGCTGGTTGCAGAGAGGCTGGAAACTCCTGTGACTTTTATGACAACTGTGCTTTGGGCCTATCCAACACCAAAATACCAAGCCTTCAGCAAAAAAACAAACAAAAAAATTAAACAACTCACACCAAATTTAAATCAAATACTTGCTCAATTCTGACTGGACCCATGAAATCAGGAGAATTTTGTACCTAAAGTTTTTTGTTTCATCAGATTTCTGTCTCTGGGGTCTCCCCCTAATGACATTGTGAGATGGCACTCATTAATATTTAATCACAGCAGTGATGGAAAAGCTGATGACAACGCTAGTTCTGTCTTTGGAAAAGTGTTTGAAATATTAAAGGCAAGTTTTTAAATTCAGTTTCAAGTACTTTCAGTGAAGTCTGACACCCTTAACATACACCCATTTACCACACTGTGCCATTGCAGGGTGTTATGAGCAGTTGCTCTGCTCCATTCAAGATGACATGACAATTTGGCACCATAGAGTTACCTCAGAGAAACTTTGTAGATTGAAATTAATTCGTGTTTTCTTTTGTGTTTTGACTTCATCAGTTGAGAGGCTTTGGTCATGTGCACAACGAAGTGGTCATTAAATAGAGCTGAATGCTGAATGAAGTGTGATATCTGAAGACAAGATAAAGAGAACTGAGCATGTAGAGTCAGATCTTTAAAAACAATCTTGAGGCAAATGAAGAGAGGCTTTAATAGAACAGCAGATTGCAAAACCGTTCAGTCCCCTAACAGTCTGCAATGAAAGCACTTCATGCCATGCTACTGTAGCATGATAATTTTTATCCTACGGTTTTATTGCTGGAACTGTGGTAGTGTGTATGTATATATGTACACATACAGGCAAACCATGTGGAATGAGATTAATGGAAACAATAGTAAATATGTTTTCAACACCATGCAGCTAGCAAAAATGAGGATTGTATCCAGAAACGAACTTAGAGTACAAAAATAGACTAAATTTTGGAGCATTTATTGTTGTTATTATTATTGTTATTATTTTTATTGTTATTATTTTTATTTCTAAGCCTTACTAGATTTCTTTCTTTCTGATAAAAACATGCATATCAGCTTTGCAGTTTGATTGCCTTATGGGCATAGAGCTTTGCATATTTACTGCCCATGAATCATACAAGTATGTGAAATCTAGTGAAGATTCAATTTTTCCTGCTAGATGCACCTCTAGCCGTTTAATTAAAATATGTATTATTAATATAACTAGATTTAAGTCATATTTTTTACAGCTATGACTGAAACATTAAGGGCAAATTGTTTCATACCTTAAGAGTAATTTGCTTCTAACACTTTGTTCCTTAATCAAGGTAATCTAGGATAAGGTTTGTAGTGCTTGTGACTTCACGATGTTTAAGTTACTGAAAACAAGAGCTAAGAGTGTTATAAGACAAAGTCACATTTACTTTTGAAATTAGCTCCAAATTTCTGAGGCAGAGGAATCCCTATGTAACAGCAACTATGCAATAAAATATATCTATTTAGAAAACAGTGTTTGGTGCACAGGTTGCAGTCTATTATATCCATCTTCACTAAATACGTGTCAGGCTATTGTTTTGTTCCAGTCATAGTGAAGTCTTTAGGTGTCACATTTGTCCTGTTCATCTAACTTACCTTCCACTTCATGGTGGATTTCCCTTGCTCTCCTGTAATATATTGTGCATAGGAATCCTGGCAGCTGTAGGGTATCTTATTTAGGCATACCTGTTGGTAAGGGATCAATAATATTCTGCTTCAACTTATTCTGCCTACCCTTTAATACTACATATGTGTGGCTGTTTGTGTTTAACGGAGCTCCTGGCTGGAAAAAGCTTATTAATTACTTTTAAGAAATGTTTTAATTTTTAACTCCGGAGTTATATTACAAGCCTAATGGAAGTGTGAAGAGGGAATTCAAGATGATATTTTACCTGAGAGGGGAAAAGTTGTGATTAAAACATTTCACTCCACTATGATAAAAAAATTCAGATATGAAATTATATTAGTCAATCAGAGAGGGAGAAGTGATTAAATTGATAATGGGAAGAATTTAATTATTTAACATTCAAGTAACTTTTTTTTTGGCTTGTGAAAAACCACTGTATTTCTGCATACAAATCTGTTGGAATCCATGATTTATTGTTTCAATACACATAACTGGAATTTTCCTTGACATTGTAAGTTTACTTGACATTCTAAATGTACTCAACTGTTTGACAGTTGAGAAAAAACACCAGGAAATCTGTGAGTGGTCTTCAGAGATGAAATCACAGCTCTGTCATGAGATCACCCTTCAAGGAACTCATGAAAACTACAGGAAAGAAGATCCCAGTTTTATCTCAGTTTAGCACCTAATATTAAAAATATCTGGAAAACAAAAGTAAACTTTTGCTGCAAAAATACAACCATTTTTCAGAAGTCAAGCACAGGAAAATAATATTCTAAAATATGCCTTGACAACACAGATATTTCTGCATATAGAAAATACACCTTACACTTTTCAAATACTAATGTGTTGCTGATTTTTACAATTATTGTTAACCATTTAAAGGGAAATTTGACGATATGGGATATACCAAATAAAAATATTATATATTAGAATAAGGAATAAAAGTGGTTTAAAAACTCTTGATTCCTGCTTTTTTAATAAAAGCACAAAGTTTCCTTCATAATCCACTTAGTAAAAAACAGACAAAATTAAGTATATATTTTCTTGCTTGGTTTTTGAACCTTCAAAGGTCTCCTTTCTACTCAAATGTATGATTAGGAAAACACTGTTAAAAAAGGAAAATAAATATTTCCAGCAGATGAGTTATGAAAAGAGGGCTTTAAGAAAAACTGTCATGATAATGACAGCATTTTAAGAGTAACAGTTCTGTCTGAACATTCATTTCCATAAATTAAAAGAGAGCAGGCACTCTCTATATTAATAAAATGTTATAGAATTACAGGTACAACAAAGATAAAATGTATTCAGGAGTACCAATTGGATTTGTTACTGGCAAGTTGTTTTTCCTTGAGTCTTTTGAGTCACACAGTCTTGAGAACTTAAAACTGATGCAAATTAATCAGAATCAGCAACGGTGTTATAATGATACATATTTGCTATATAACAGTATAACTGTTATCTTAACATTACCTAATTGTATTAAACATTTATTGCCAAAAAAACCAACCACCCCAGAACCTGACATGTTTCCTCAGCTCAATTGTTTATAACAAGATAGAATCTGTTATATTTGCATAGTATAGTACATAAATAGCATACCCATTACATAAATATAAATTATATTCTGAAATATATTCTAAAATTTTTAATCTAAAATGAGAAGACATTTAGTCTGCTGCATTTTACCTGTCTTTTCTGTGTTTCTATGAATGATTAAGTTAAGGAGTGCTAAAGAACAGTGAAATTAAACTCACATGCCTAACACCTTCTGGGAAATTTTAAAAGAAATCCTCCATAAACATTCATTTTAGAAATTTGTTCTCAAAGCAAAACTCCTGTTTAACTTTTACTGCTTATTGAAACACTTGTTCTTTAAAAGTGATATATTTGTTTAGAGTACAGAAACTACATATTCCTCATTCACCAGTCAGCCCTAAGTAATGCACATTATTGTTCTACTAGGAGTACATAACTTCAAAATTGGATCAACTCACAAATATTTGTGTTATGTTTGAGGACATTGGTTAAAACAAATAAATGAACAAACAAATAAGTTAAACTGAGTATACACCTTGTTTTGTAATGAATTTTTAATCCAAGCCCGCTTTGTATCTGATTTGTTCCTGTTTGTAAAAATGTAGAAACTCCAGGCCTTTGGTGCAACATGTAGAAATGTTACTTTAAATGCAGTCTTGAAAATATGAAAGTGTAAGAGAAATCCGTAACACTGAAATGAAATTGTGCCATTGTAGACACACCTGTCAGACATGGATTTTGCTTTTCTCTTGATACCTGCACTGGTTTAGAAGAGGAATCATATTTCAGGTGTTCCTACATTTCACATTGTACGTTGCCAAATATACCTAAGAATATATCAAGATTTGTCTCTAGATGTGGAACCAAAAAAACCAATCATATGAAGAAAGTAAAAATTTTAAGACAAACTGTTGTTGACAACTTCATGCATTGACTTTGCCTATTGATTTCATTCCACATTTTGGAAATTATTTCATCTCAGTGTGTCTGTTTTACAATAGATTTCATTACTATGATTCAGTTGTTCAGCTCAAGTACAATTTGTGAAAGATCAGATCCATCATTCTGTTATCTGGAACCTTAGAACAAACAGACATAAAATACCCAATATTCTAACTAAAGCTATGCACACAGTGTATTTTATCTTTCGTGTGACTGTCAGATTAGCAAATCTGGCTGTTTCCCCCAATAATATTACTCTAGTATTATTGTAAAGAAAAATCATGGTTTATGTTTAATATATTTTTTGCACCGTTTAAACTAACTACATGGAAAAGTGTTGTTAAGAACTACCACAGCAAAGATTAATTGTAAGTACTAAAATGAGACTAATATACATGGGAATAATGGTTACCCCTTCTCCAAAAGTTATTTATTTTTTTTTAATTTCTGCTAACAGCTGAAATAGAAGGCGAGTGACATTTGGAGAGACGGCAGGCAGGATGGCAACTACAGTTTGGCAAAGTAACTTGGATAGGATTCATCTGACCAACCACAGATACCTACATATGCATAGTCCTTCCTAGAGCAATGGAAAGAAGGAAATAAAAAAGCACTTGCAGGATGAGGATCATTTAATCCAAAAGTGAACATTTATCTTAGGCCAGATGGGTGATGCTCTGGAAAAACTTATCTAGATACTTTGCAGGCACCTGCATAGTAGACATGTAGAGCCAGATGGAAATTATATCCTCCCTTCTGCTCACAGGGGATGGTGAGAGCTTTATTTCATTCAGTGTCCTTATACATCTTCTACTCTGAAAAAGCAAAAATCATTCAATTTCCCTCACCACAGTCATCCACCTCTGGAAGAGCAAGAACATTCAGCTACAGTGAAAAATCTTTCCTGGCACTGAGGAAAGTCCATTGTCTATTGAAGGAGGAGTGGGTATCTCCTGTGTTCTGCTTTTGTCGCAGTGGTCTCTGTAGTTCATTTCTCTTTAAGCAGTGCTCTGTTTAGAGGACAGGCTCAACCACTGAGTTGACTGGCCAGAGGGACTCTATCATAGGTCACAGGAGTAAAATGTTATTTGTTATTCATGTTTAGTAAGTGGAAAGCATTTGCCTATTGCTAAAGAGGTGTCTGCTGTTTTTACTGATCACACAATAGTATTGGCAATGAGTGCACAAATCAATACACAGACTATTCCTCCTTGTGCAGCAAATTTTATTGCACTGCTGGTATTTTTGACCTCTGGGAGTGAACTCAATGCTTTTGGTGGGCCCATGGGGAGAGCATATTTGTAAAGTGCTGCATTAATTCACTACAGGAACAACTTTCTGCTCTACTAAAACAGACTTTTGGTAAAATCAAAGAGTCTCTCCTCTAAATATCCACACATAAAGAAAACAAATTGTTCTGTCAATACTGGAACTAATGAGTTTATTTTCCACTGGACTTTTTTCTGTGTAGCCTGTACCTTTCTACTACAATAATCTTCCATCCATGTGACACTCTCACCATAATGTCTTATCTGTCCCTCATACCATGAGAGCTCTGGGGTACTCTCAGTTGCTCACTGGGCCCATCCTCTTCACGAGAGTATTCTGTGAATTGTCTCATAACCCCAGAACCAGATCAGAAGATGGCATCCCTCAGCTCTCTGTCTGAAGCACATATTCATGCTGTTCAATGACTAAAAAATTAAGTGTTTGTGGCTTTGCCTGTTCCTCTGTGGGAGAATTCCACTACCATTTCTACCTAGCATTTCCCATTGTGTGAAAAGGCATTTATTTGCATGTTTTTATGTATTTTGACTCACATTCATATGCCAGTGGCCAATCAAAAGACAAATTTTAGATAATATAAAGCAGACAATCTTCCTGGAAAAATAGGAAGGGCTCTTGATATTTTTCTGGTTACTATTTTGGCATCTTACCTTTCTCTTCTGTAAAGCTTGTTCAGCACCTATCTCTTGCAACTTCTCTCACCTCAGAATCACAACTGAGAAGCAAAATCACCTACACAATCATTTAGGTGGGAAAGGAGCTTATGAGGAGATCTAGTGCAAGCCCCTTGCTCAAGCAGGCTCACCGAGAACTATTCAGAATGCCTTGTTTTATATAAGGTATCTTAGAAAGCTACACCCTCATTTGAATCATAAAGACAAAAACTTAGCTTAGCTTAGGCCAAACCCAGACCTTCCTGCACTTCTCTGAATGTAATTAAAATGCATGTAAAATATTTCCTATGGATAAATGGTACCCAATATGAGCAAGTATTTAGGATTTCAGGTACCATGGAGAACAAGTATTTGATAACCAGGCTACCACTGTGTCCAGAATACACGTGACATTATGAATGAAGGTCACTTGCAGCTCTGTTTTGAGTCTATGCAAATTATTATGTACCAGTGTACTGTCATGGACCACTCAGCTCTGATTGTCACATAGTTCCCCATAAAAAACCCCAACCAAACAAATTATATCTCCTGTTTTGATCCTGATCCTTTTTTGATCCCTGCCTTTGGGACTTGTGGGTTTTGGAGCATGAGTATTACTTGATATAGTCAAGTGGAAGATGCATAAAAGGAAATTTTGGTTTCTTAAAAGGAAGAAATTCTGCACTATGTGGTTGTGTAATCTCCATTCCTGGAATACTCAACACATGCCTGGAAAAAGCTATGGGCAACTTGCTATAATTTTAAACTGGCCTTGCTCTGAGAAAGGGGATACACCAGATGACTTGTAGTGGTTCCTTAAATATAAAGTATGCTATGAAATTATACGGGGGGAGGGAGGAATTAGGGATAGCATTTATTCCCACCCTCTTTTGTTTTCACTTGCTTCAAATTCTATCCATCTCTTTTTTTACACAGGCACCTGTTTCCAGTGCAAGTGGGTAAGTAAAGGGCTTCATACAAGAGGAATACTTCCATCTGGGAGGCATTGCCACGTGTAGCAGAGCTTTGACCATAGGACACAAAAATAACAGGGCCATAGGAACCTAAATAGGTCAGTAGCTTATCTTTGTGCTAGCTTCTGGATAAAACCTATGCAGCTGCTCTTTATAGTGTCAGGCCCCTGGTGCTGTACAAGCCTAATGGTTTATGGCAACAGATTCAGTTAGTCCTAAATAAATTTGCTATATCTCACTTTCCACCACCTAAGAAAGAATGCATAAAACAGTGAAGAATACAGATATAAATGGATATGTATATTTAATTATATATCAGTAGAAAGTAAAGATGAAGGCTGGAGCTCAAACAGGTGAGTGTGAGCCCACTTTTCAATGGCCCAGGGTGATGCTGGATAAAATCCTTCCTTGATCTTTTGGCACAGGAAATGTCCTAATCTGAAGTTTCTATCTTGCAGTAATTCTTTAAAAGCAAGAGAAAGAAAAACACTCAATAGATGACAGATGACAACTAAAACATTTGAGCTGAAAGCTCTGTGCTAGCAGACCTCATAGAAAATTGTAGAACTTTTCAGTAATCTCTGATACTGGAGAACTGGGTCAAAAATGTTGAGGAGAACTAGAGATTCTGTGTCCTCGTGTCTCTGCTGCAGCATGCAGCATAGATTATATCAGCTCTAGAGTACATGCTACACTGAAATGTATTATATTAGCATATCCCAAATTTTAATTAATTTGAGGTCTAGAAGAAAAGGAACAAATTATAATCTGATATTTGCTTAGGTTTTTTCATTTTTTGAAAGGGGAATACAAACCAGCGGAAGACATTTGTTTATTATTGGTTTAAGTGTTCAGAATCTGCTGCAGAAGAGAACGAGAAGGCATTAACAGAGCTCCTGGAGATAAAGACACCTACATTGTTATTGAATTCATGTGGTGTTGAGTAAAAACAGATGTGCAATGAGCCAAGCATGAGAGACCGTTTGGTAGCAGTTTGGTAACTCCAAAAAGAAAGAAAGAGAAAAAACCCAAACAAACAAACTAGAGAAAGAGTAGATTCACTTTAGATGCCAGAAAAAAGTTCCTTACCATGAGGGTAGTGGAAAGATGGAACAGGTTGCCCAGGTAGGCAGTTGAGGCCTCATCCCTGAATATATTCAAGGGGAGGCTTGATGAGGCTCTGAGCAACCTGATCTAGTTGAGGGTGTCCCTGCTTACTGCAGGGGGGTTGGACTCAATCACCTTAGAGGTCCCTTCCAACCCAAATTATTCTATGATTCTATGAAAAGAAAGGTAGTTGCAAGACCTCAGGTTTCCATTCAGTGACTGGTCACCAGTGGATCACCAGCACATGACTTTAACAGGTTGCTTCAATAATGTGAAGATCCATGGTTACCTCTTTCCTAAGGATTTCTTTCTGTTTGCTGGCACCGAAACCTCATTCTGTCACAGTTTCTAGACTGCCTGTTCTTCATGTGGCCACAATTTACAGTATTTCCAGGGATAAATTGTTCCAAAGATGTCCTTGGCCCATTCTACACTCCACTTATCTTCCAACAGATGCAGGTTTAAATTATTGCTCACTGCAAACATTGCAGCAGCCATGGGTTGCTGTTAGTGCTCTCACCTCTGGACCAAACAGATACAGCCACAAAAGCCTTTACTTTTCATTGTATTTAGTTGTGATTATTTGTTGTTGCTTTCCTCATTGTAGCTATTATTCAAAATTGAATTTACTTAGCAGGTTGGGCTTTTTTCCTTTCCCTAGAATAATCACAGTAGTAATTTCTGTCCTGTTTGATTTGTTGATGTGCAGAACTGATGACTATAAGATCATCTGCTCTTTTGAAGTGATTGGGCCCTCCAAACCAAGAAACTAGGGATTCATTTCTGCCAAATCTTGGAAATAGTTCATCCCTTGAGCATTTTGTGTTTATCACAGGAATGTTTAAATCTTCCTTGCTGAATGAGCCCTTATATCCAGTTATGTCACTGGATATAACACTGCTCTGCATTCCAGAGAAGGATTCACACTTCCAAACAGAATATATGAGATTTCCTCCGTTAAGCACTCAGGGAAAAATTAAGATTGGAATAGGACATGATGAAATTTTTGACCTTCTTTTGTTTTCCCAACCATGAGGCATAAAAGCAAATAAGTATGAAAAGAATTAAAGTACATTTCAAATAGAAGTGCTGAAAACAGAAGGAGTACACTGATGCAGTGGAAATATATCAGTTTAATGCCATTTTTAGACTCATCACACCAAGAGCTGGACAGTTTTTAAAATAAATAAATAGGAAGTTGCTTTAAAAAGAGGATCTTAACTACAAAATCATTACTTTGTTATCAGAGAATGGCAAATCCCTCTAGCAGATGCCCAGCTTCGTATTTCTTTAATAGTTGGAGGTACTGTAAAGCCTGAATTGGGTCAAAATGCTTTTAACCTGGCTGAAAAAAATCTTAGGATGGGATTGTTCAATGTTATCAATTCTTCATTTTCTATTACCAGAAATCCCGTTTGGGAGTTTCAATATATGAAAGGTAAAAAGATCACAAGGCAACACAGAAGCAGGTAAATATTGACAGATCCAAAGCACACACCAGTGTCCTACTGAGAGTTAAAACAACTGCCTGTGCTGCTCAGGGACTGAGTCAATCCTATGGATGGGAGCTGTCAGGGTAAAACTTTCGCTGTTTTCTCATTTTTGCTGTATAAATGTGTTCCTTCTATTAGATTTCTTTATCCCTTTTAGCCTTTCTAAATGACAATTAAGTCTGCCTACCCTATCAATAGCAGGTAATTTATTTGTTTCTACAGCTGAGCTTGACCTTCATTGATTTTATTGGAGTAATTTGCTGGAAATGATTTTTTAATGTTAGATTTATTACAGAGGCACTTCATTGTCAGATAAATGAAGTAAATTGTATTTTAAAAGTAGCAAAATGAAAGAACCAATGAAATTTGAATGAGTCTTTTACAAGCATATTATCTCAAAAGGTCCCTTATGCATCTCTTCTCTGAACCCCACTTTGCAAATGAGATTTTGTTCTTGTCTTGTGCCATGCCAGCTTCCCAAAGCATAAACCTGAACACCACAGAAACAGACCTGGGTGCTGAGACTTATATGAAGAAATATTTTAAAAAGAGATTTCTGATTAGTTGGTGTATTTATCCTTTTATTGCCTGTCTCCCTGTTTTCAAACCCTTTGCTTTTTCTGTTTTAACTGGCTGCAGATTTGTACAGCAGTCCAGTACCTCTTGTAGTTGTTCAATTGCTCTGTGTGAAGACACTGGAAACTGTCCTGGAGAACAGTAAATTACAAATTACCACCTTTACCTTTCAGAGTAGTTAAAACTCAGATTCTTAAGTGAGCATGACAAAGATATAAATTTCCACTTTATTTAGATTAAAACAAAAGGATTTGCTAGTTTGTGTTTACTTCATCTGCTGTTCTTGTGCACAAAAAATATTGCCATGGTATGCTACACTAAAGAAAATTTATTTTCAAGCATTTCCTCTGAGGCATTTCATCTCTGTGCAGTGTCATTGAAGGGCTCTCCCTTCAAGACATGGTTGCAGCCCTGCAGGACAGACAATGATGCTGAGCAGTATTGGCATATCCCGTGCTCCTGAGTACCACCTCCCTCCTGCTGCCATCACTGTGTTATAGAACTAACAGGATATTTACTGTTACTCTGAGGTTCATGACACTTGAGTAAAATGGGTGTACACACAGCCTTTACCTGCTATTAAATCAGTCTATTTAAATTGCAGGCTCATCTGCACATGGATCACCTGCTACTCTGTATCTGTGCAGTGCTTAAAACACGAGACAAACTGAAAAAGCAAAGGGACACCTTTAACTTTCTTACTTGTGCACTACCACAATATGTGATGTAACAATAACAGAAACAATAATAATAATGACAATAATAACCTGGCAAGAACTACTGCAATTGGATTTGTTTGCATGAACAAGAAAGGTGTCCTTTTAAATTCACCAGGTTTTTGTCTGTTTGTTTTTAGGTTGAGTTCATTTTTCAGGGCAGACAGCAAAATTCAGACATGTAAAAGTTGTATTTAGACATCTAAATAAAAATATCATGACTGTCAAAGCCAACATTCATATTAAGAAAACCCAATGTACAGGTACCATTTAGTCAGACAAGGTCCTGAGTGCTCTAACCACTATTTTTTCTTAAATAACCAAAGATTCCTTTATCAGTTTTGGGCAGGAGCCTCTGAGACACTCACATGGCACTTCAAAAGAGGGATTCCTTGTTCTTTATCTGAGCAAGAACTGTGAAACAGCACAAATGAATGCATTAATCACTGGAGTCACCAACCAGTTCCTAATATAGGAAAAAGAAAACCAGATGGGTTTTGGACATCTTAATGCTCTGGACATGCATGTCTCTGATCTGTCAGTTAAGTGAGGGATTTCCAGATGTTCTTTTGCACTTGTCCCCAAGTTAGATTAAGCATCTTTCTACTTATTGCTCTTCTGAGGATCTTCGATGCATCTAACTCCTCATATGTTTCCTAACTGGCTCCTGATCCATAGAACTCAACTTATTTCTGACAGCCTGGTCCTGCCAGAACATAGATGTCTCTAGAAGAGTTCTGTGCCCAATATTTTTTTAAACAAGGTGACTATCATATTTAATCTGACTTTAGTGTAACTTTTGGCATCTAGATATGAATATGTTCAGGTTTTTTTGGGATTCATAGGCAATTCATACAAAAACAAACAGATGATGAGTAGCTATGTGATAAGAAGTCCTTTTTGCTATTTAAAAAGCATGTGAAGAGGTTTCTGTAAAATGCATGTCCATGTCTAGTTTTATTTCATGCTGTGAATTTTCTGAAGATCATAATTTTGAAGATCATTTGTGTATGAAGTGAAACTTTAAAAAAAAACCAAGCATGAAAAAGGTTGAATACAAAACCTAGAGTGCTTTCCTTTTAAATTTCCTTGCTTGTTACCTGTCTCTGTTTCTGCCACCATTATTGATATAAGGAATCCATCAACATATATTTATGGATGGTTAAGAAAGGCTGACCTTTCCTTTGCAGGTACAAATAGGTAGTTCTTCAGAGGTTGTAAATGAATGACAAGATAATTCTATCCATTTAATATGGAAGTGATGTTGATAGTATCATTCTTCTCATGTTTGAAACGGGAAAGTATAGAGACCTTTCTCTCTCACTCTGTTCTGCTTTATGTGATAGATTTTCTCTCTGACTAATTGCTGTCACATTAACCTGCACTATTTCATCCTTCAGAGCTGTCAAGATAATGACGATAATCGAAGTGGCTCATTGTAGGTAAAGGAAATTATACGAGCAAAGTAATATCATAAAACAGTGTTTAAATATTTTAATTTCATTTGTCAGGGCTGCCCCAACACTTCATTACACATATAACCATGTCTCATCAGTGGAATTAGTACATTATTCATTACTGTTAATTATTTTCACATAATGGCTGCCCTGATATATTTAACCTCCACATTATATCACAGATAATGGGCCTGTAAAATTGAATTGTGTGAAGAGCGGAGTTCTAAAGCTCATTTGCAGAACATCAAAGAACAAAGAAGAGGAAAAGAATTCTAAATGGAATATTTCGCCCAGCTGGGGCCAAACATTTGTTTCTGTCTGATTTGCATACAGAAAATAGGTGGTTCAGAAGGGGTTTAACATTGTACATGGTTTCTGCTCCTATTACACAGCCAATTAGAATTTGTTAATGTCCCAGCTGTTTGAGACAACTTATCAACCACTCTTTTGTCTGAATGGCAGTGAGGTGGAAAGTTAAGAAGGGAAGTAGAACTTTCTGAAGGACAAACCACAGAATTGTTTGGTATAATAAGGTGTCACCTACAGTTAGTACTTCTTTTGACAGTTGTCCTTATTGTAGAAATAAATTATCTAAACCTGCTGCTCAGGATCAAAATGATCCAAATCTGTGAGATTCCAATAGCACTCTGTTAATTACTTCATTTTCCCTGAGCTAGATTTTCTGATGCTGTCTGTCAGGTAGGACATGGAAATGGGAGAGGAGGAGAATGCAGCATCATGAACAAGACCAGTGCAGAAGGACTGGAGCACAGCAAGCTCTGCTGGCAGACCTGATGGGCTCAATCCCACCCAACACCTGAGCAAAGCATAATACCACCCAGTTGCCTCCAGCACTGCTTTGTCATCCAAGGGCTGATGTGTCCATATTGATCTTTCAGAGGATGGGAAACTAGAGGCTCCTTTTCCCTCCATGTGCTTTGCCAGGTGTTTTGGATTCAACCCCCAATAACACACAGTCATTACAGATATGAAATTTTGAGATCATTTAGCTTTTGAGAAGTCAGCAGAGTTGCAAGAAAAAAAATCAGCTCTAAGTAGCAGTTTAAAGTCCACTGTATGTCCACTCTAACAGCATGGATTTAACTGAATAGCCACGTTTTTTCCTATTTAGAGGCTTATCTGTTATTCACAGATTCCTATGGACCTAAAAAGATATTGAAATCACTTTATGGAAGCAACATTTCCTCAACGGGTCAAGATGTTATAAAGGCAAAGGTCAGTTCAGAAAAAAAAATACTTTCATACAGATTATGGGAATTTTCTTCAAACATTAGTCTCGGAGTGTTTGTGAACTTCTCTGTAAGTTCCCATAAGTTCCTATATGAAGCAGTTTTTGCTTTAATCAAAAATTTCAAGAGAATACTGAAATTCACACACAAGATTGTACCTCTGTTCTATAGTAAATTTTGTAGGGTTTTTTTGTTTGTGTTTTTTTTTTTTAAATCTTCAGACCTATTTCTCAACTGTTGGAGAATAGCTCATAGCTGATGGTGGGACTGTGATCTCAGAAGTGACTCAGCCAATCAGAAGTCAGAAAATGTTTAATTACTGACAACAAAATTCACTCAAGGTCATTAACATACTTTAGTCTTACTGGCTAAAAAGTCATATTTCACAGGAATGATAAAGGTCTTTTTGCTAAGTGGCAGTAGGTTTTTGGCCATATCATTAAATATTTATACAACATATACATAAATCTTCCTCCACTTGGCATCATCTGGTATTCATTTTGAAGAGACCCATTTATTTCACTTTGTAATGTTTTAAGTTTATTTCAGGCTTCAGTCTCAGCCTCCAAACTCTAGACATAGAATAGCTAGAAAGGAAAGAAAAAAACACATTTGCATGGACCCAGCTTAGAAAGAGAAGTTTTCTGTCCTGAATCTATTCATTCACAGAGTACGTTTTTTAGGGATTCATATAGCATTATTTATATATTATAGAAGCTGTGTGAACAAAACCTGCTGATGATCTCTTCTTTCTAAACTGTTTTTATTTCATAGGCTATTTTAAGGGTACCATGGAACATGGATAAAAAAGAGACTGGAGGGACACCACCAACTTAGAAAAATAATTTTTCCATCGCTAAAAAAATTATACAGACTTTGGTCAAAGATATGAGAGATACTCAGCTTTCCCATAGACATTTATTTGGGCACTCCCAAACAGCAAACACTGATAAGAGTGGTCTGTCTTTCTATTCTTGCTTGATTAGAATTTTTTTCTTTCCTGAAGGGACCCCTTCTGGGGGTTTGAATTTGTCTTATATCTGAATTTGCACTCCAAGAAAAATCTCAAAGAGAAAGCCACCTGAACTTTTCTCCATGTCCCTGATGTGCTGCAGTGGTGAGACAAATACCTAAATCTTCACAGAAATGCAACTTTGTGATAGCAGAACCCTGTCGTACTCTGCTCTTTATCTTTGACTGGAAAGAAAAAATAAAACCCAAGGGCTGGAGAATGCAAGCAATTCCTAAAAAAGGAGAAGATGACTCCAGAATTACAACTCAACAGAATTAAATTAATCTGTGACTTTACTTACAATGTCCTTGCATCCTGGATACTACTCATCATGCACCAAGGATGCTTCTTTTTGCAGAGCAAAAGCAAGAATAAGAGACTGAATTTTGCCTCTATAGCAAAATCAGTGTAAAGTGATGGCTGACAAGTGATGGCATCAGGAAATCTATTTAAACTTACTGGTTCTCTATGAAAGATCAGAATATTTAGGGATTTACCTGAATATGTCCTCACCAGAAAACAGGAGCTATTGCCCAGACACCTATTATTACTTCTACAAAGTTGCAGTTGAAAAGTTGGGTCTTTTGAAAAATTAATGAAATTAAATGAAATAAAACAATTTTTTTCTAGGTTTCTAGAAAGAGGATGCAAACATAAAGCAAAGACTAGAACTACGTTTGAGTGGTGATTAAATATTCACTTCATGCAATGGAGACTTTTTCACGAGTTTTGGTAAGAACACAATTTTTTCTGAGACGGAGAACACTCAGAATTTTTGTATTAAATCCTAGACCCACCTTCCAGTCTCTGTGTACACATACATTTGTCCAGTCTTCTTGTTGTATATTACAAAATACTTTTGTAAATGCCTCGTTTTCTGTGATGGATTAGAATCATAGAATTTCCAGGGCTGAAAGGGACCTTTAAGATTAAGTTCCAACCCTTCTGCCACAGGCAGGGACACCTCCCACTGGATCAGGTTGCTCAGAGCCCTGTGCAGCCTGGCCTTAAAAACTCCCAGGGATGGGGCTTCCACCACCTCTCTGGGCAACCTGTGTCAGTGTCTCACCACCCTCATGGTGAAGAACTTCTTCCTGACTTCCAATCTAAACCTACCCTCCTCTAGTTTGAATCCATTCCCTTCTGTCCTATCACTACCTGACATCCTAAAAAGTCCCTCACCAGCTCTCCTGTAAGCCCCTTCAGGTACTGGAAGGCTGCAATAAGGTCTCCTCAGATCCTTCTCCTCTCCAGAGTGAATAACCCCAACTCTCTCAGTCTGTCTTCATAGGAGAGGTGCTCCAGCCCTCTGATCATCCTCGTGGCCCTTCTCTGGACACACTATAGCACATCCATGTCTTTCTTGTAATAGGGGCTCCAGACCTGGATGCAGAACTCCAGGTGGGGTCTCATGAGAACAGAGTAGAGGGGGAGGTTAATAGGTTATGAAAATACATGTGTAGAATAATTGAACAGATGTATTTCATAATTGGCTTCTTGTAAGTCAAATTATATAGACAATGTTTGGGAGTGTGTATGTCATGGTTTTCTGATATCAAGCACAGCAAAGCAGAAACATGGCTTCCTTGGAAGAAAAAGTCATTCCCTGTTGGACTATTCAGTAACAGGAAAAGATGGGCAAGTTTACAAAGAACATAAACAGAGACACTTTTGTGATACAAAATTTTGTGAGAGATGAGAGTGACAGTGGAAAGTACGAAATAGTAAGATTAAAAATGAAATATTAATTTGACTCTTGTAATCTTGGTAAGAGACATTGATTTAGAACAGATTGAAGTAGCAGTGAACATGAAACTGAGCTTCTTTGCAAAGCAAAAAGACGTTCCCATTTAATTTACTGTCTCCATCTTTGTAAAATATGTAGATCAGAAAGTTGTCACAACAAGAAGAAAATCCACTCCAACAATTAAAAAAAAAATAAAATCCAATTTTGCCAAATGAGTGCTACTTTTGTGGAAATTTTACAAATTTTTCATGCTTGTTTACCTAAATGTGTATTTATATGCTGTTATGCAAATTAAACCTCTTAGTGATGTCCTGACTAATTAATATGTTGAATATTCTATTTCTGTCTAGGTTCTGTTGTGGTTTTTTTTTTCCTAATTTCTCTATAAACACTTGAAGAAAATGAAACAAAATTTAGCCTGATTTTTTTATTATACTGAGACCATTACACTACTTCCTCAAGGAAAGGGGGAATGAACACAAATGTAAACACATTGTATCTCCATGTGAAAGTATCTTTGTGCAGCAAAGGGAATAGAAAGTGACTCTTGTACAGGAACATCCTGTGTGGGCTTGTGTGCACTATGGTATGCTATTAATTACACTACCCAGCAGACAGGTCTGAGCATAGGAAATAGTCGTGCAAAACAGATGGTGGGCATCTCAAGTTGCTGTGACCTGATGGCCACAGCAGTCTTCTGATAAAGTCTAAATCCTCATTTGCACGTTGCAAAGTCAGCAGGTAAAATGTATAAGCAGCACTGAGAGAAGGTAAAGATCAGCCTCAAATACACCCAAGGAAGTGAAGAACAGTCAGACTCCTTCCAGATGTTTTTCTCTTCCATGCCCCTGTTTGCACAGGACCTCACCTTCCACGGCAAGAGTTCACAACAGATCCCATGTGTGGCCTCTCCTCTCCTGAGCTGTCCTTGGCCCTTGCCATTGAGCTTTTAATCTTGCCCAGGCTCTGCCAAACTGTGGTGGGTACATCCCCTCTTCATGCGTCAATCACACACAAAGAAAGGTGTTGAATAGTGAGTGTTCTGCTGTGTATCAAGTTCAGTTTGCTGAGTTTTATGACAAGAAAAGATCTGGTATTAATTACTCTGTTTCCAGAGAGGGACAGGAGCTTGGATACAGTCCAGACTGGATCCACAGTGCAGAACTGTATATATAACAAGACAAGAAGGAACAAAAAGGAGTGTCTCTTGGATACTCTCCACAAACACCTCTCGTAGTCTATTCAACGTGAGAGGAATGGAGTCATCTTGCTTAGGGCCTTTGAAGTCTTACTCTGTGTGGTGTGAGATGTTTCTAGGAGGCAGTGTGCATCCTGTCACAAAACGAAAAAATGTGAAATTGTTACAGGCATATGGCTGAATTAATCACAGCTAGCTGTTAATCACAAAGACAATTAATATGAACATATTTATTTCTTAGAAGAAAGGGACAATCTTCAAATGAGATGGTTCTTCAACTAAATTTCAGCAGAATGAAGACCTTCCATACAATAGGTCTTTCAAAAAAGAAATCTATCACTCCCAGCTCCTTTAATCAAAGAGGTTATTTTGACTTCAGAAAAGGAAAGTCATAGAAAATGTTGTATCATGTGGCTTGAAAACCAGACAGAAAAAAAACTTTTTTCAGGAGGTGGCTGTACTTTGCAGCCTGGAAAAACATAAAGAAGTTTAGAGCAAGTAGTGAACTTGCAACCTAAATGTCATCGGGAATTCAAAGATGTCTTTTAACTATGATTTGAGTGACCTCATAGAAACTCTTGAAAAATTATAGTTTTTATTCCCTTTTTTTCCAGGTGAAGCCTCAGCAATCCCATTATCTTCCCACATTTTTATTGCAAATTTAGATAAGGTAAATGTGCCTCACAGAGGGATTTTAATTCAGATTGCATTTGGTGCTCAGACCATCTTAAACAACGGGATTTATATAATCCAAGATAAGATCTCTACTGTGCATTCCTTAGGTACATGCACATTTTCCCTGTTACATGCACATCCTACTAACTGCCGAGACAAAAGATGTCCTAAGGCTACCTCTTCAGACAGTGAGGCACTTGCTGACAGCTCTGGGCTTTAGGACAAATTAAAATAAGCCAATTTTTCAGTCTGTAGGTCTAATAAAGCTTCTGGCCTTCAGTTGTGTCAGTGACTATGAATAAAATTCCCTGACAAGAAAGAAGACAGTGTGTTTAGTTTTCTGATGAGGGTGATTTTAAGGTGAAGACCAATTCTGCAATTCCTATTTCAGTTCTCATCAGTGAAAATCTTCTGTCATTAAAAAAGCTGGAACACAAAATTTTCAAGTGCTACTTCTCCATTCTGACTGCTCAATTCCCTTTTCACTGGACTGAGAGCTATTTGAGGGCATGATGGACACCTAAGTATTTATAGAACAGCTCTTCAGTCCCTAAGAGTTTAATCTGGTGACACCAATGTGCTGTTGTCTTTATCATGTACGAATTCCCTACATGTTGTTTTACAAACACTCTGCCTGTTTTGTTTAGAGGTTCCAAACATGGCTTCAAGTTAATGTTCTCTCAGTTGTGCACATCCACATGCCTTCAGATGCTCACTTACTAATTTCTGAATATTTCTTCATATTTCTTCATGTAGGCTGCTAATTCACCAAACCAAAGAATCCAGTAAGCAGCAGAGACAAGACTACACGTGAAATTTGGAAAATTATGGGAGAAAAAGGTATCTTTCTTTTGGTGACAGAAATGTTTACATTATTATATTACTGAAAACTTGCATATAACTTGTAAAAGAGCTTATGATGGATTTTACTCATAATTTTTTAATGCCCTGAAAAGCATGGGACATAATTTTGTCTTTGAACAGCAGATAGAAGAGTGTCTTCCAGGACAAAGAATAGCATTTTCAATCAGAACATAATGCAAACTTTTAATGGAATACACAGTAATGTAGATCAGTGATCAACTATTAATTTAGAAGTCTAAGTTGGTGAATGTCTGTTATAATACTTAAAATTATTAATGAAAAAAAGAACACAGAAATGAGAAGTTACTCATGAGAAATTAAAAAAGATGTAATAATGTAATTATTACATTACATTGAAACATTACATTAAAAAAGATGTATGAACAGCAAAAAGCTGTTATTAAATATGAGAAAGAAAGGAAGACATTATGTAAAAACATGTACATAATTTTGCATGGAAAATATTATTTTTCTGTTTACTAATAATTTTCATATAGCTACCTACCAAATTATAAAGGTTAATTTATTTCTTTAGAGAAACATTTAGAATACAGATAGTGATCAACTATGTGTGTCATGGCAGGACTACTTTACAAAAAGTAGTCCTTCAATTACCAAAAGTAGTACCAAAAATTCCTTCAGTTACCTTTAAGATACAATGCAATTATAAAAGTTTGCAAAGATTTATTTAGACTGTTTCCCAAAGAAAGCACACTTTTAGAATTTCCATTTTCATTTAATGAAATGAGATCTTCATGAAAAAACATGGGACTTATTTTTATATTAGTAACAGATTCATCTTTAGAATCAATGCTGTCCAGCACTGGCTGAGGTGATGGCCATCTTCCCTATGACAGATGATAACTATGTCTATATTATTATTTTTGGTTAGATTACAAGAGCAGTTACAGAGGAAGTTTTCCAGTCATTCCCACATAACATTCTTTTGGCTCACATTGCTGAAAAACCTTGGAGAACATGAACTGGGTTCTTCTTGGATGAAATAACACCAAAGTTTTGAAAGGGGTCTTTTGAGGTACCCTCTGAAACACATGCAGTGGTTGTCATGGTTTCAGCAGTGTTTCACCCTACAAACCTCTTCCTGTAATTCTTGCTAAACAGTGGGAGCAGAAGTCAATCTGCATTTCAGATCTGTACCAGGAGAATTGGGGCTTTCATGTAGACAAAGTGGGAATCCTCATTGAAAATTAACTTAGATAATTATAGCAGAAATACAGAAGAGTTATTTAGGATACCCTGTGAAAGACAAGAAGTTTCACTTTTCCTTTCATTTAACTAAAACTGAGAACACTTTCATGGTAATTTCAGTCAGGATGTTCCTGTTTACTTAGCTGTGGCTTTATGTTCTGTACAGGTTTTTTGATTTTTGCAAACTTTTTCCTCATACCATCTTTTTAAACTCTCCACTAGCATTTGCAGTGAAGGACAAAAGTCTCACCATGGAATTTTCCTCATGCTCACTCCTTCAGTAGCAAACAGGTGTATACTTATAAATATCAGTGAAAAAAATTGTTGCCAGTTTCTTTCTTGCTATGGAACAATTTTTCAGTATCTTAATGTGTTTGTACTTGCAATAAAAAACACATACACACATATGAATCTTTAAACCAGTTTTACAGATAGATTAGATTGTAAAGAGTCTGTAAAAATTGCTGCAGAAAACAATCCAAAAAGATATTTTTAAAAATATTTTTCCAACTTAATTTTTTTGTCAGAAAATCCATACCTGCTCTTGCTATAGATTTTTTTGTGAGGAGAAAAAACTTCCCACAAACTCTACATCTGAGAAAGAGATCCTGATTTAGAGCTATACACACATAGTCAGAAAAGCATAAAGGTAGCTTTACATGTCTACAAAAATTAATGCCATATTTATATAGCTGATTTTATTGTTAGTGATCTCATTTAATAGGGTTAGGTCTTCAAGTCAGACAATCTGTATTACATTATGTTAGTAATAATTCCATACATTTATGGAACTTCATAAATTGTTTTTAAGTTAAATGGGCTTGAATAATTCAAGTACTACAGTGAACCTTAGTGTTGTCAAGATCAGAAAAAATATCTCTCTTAAAAAAATTATCAGTGGGAACCAAATTTGTTGCAATTTGTGTTGATCTGAGAATAAAAGTAAAATGGATTGCAGATCTTTAGCAAATGTGTCTCTAATATAAATATATAAAGTGCAGTGAGACTGAATTCCTCTTTGGAGTACAGAAGCCAACCAGCAAAATTCTCTCACTTCAGTCTACAGATGCTTGAATTCATGTGAAAATTGTCCGAGTGAATTTGATAAGCAGGTATGATTCTTAACTTGAAAACTTATAAGCAATAAGAATGCTTTAGTTTCAGTTATGTATCTCCTTTGTTTGATTATTCCATAGGGGGTTACCATAGTGATTTGGGTTTATCCCACTTTTTGTTGACCTAAGAATAGCCTCTGCTATAAATTGTAACCTCTGTGGGTATAGAAGGAAGCTAGTTTGCCCCAAGTCATATATCTGGTTAGTGTCAGGAACAAAATTCTTGCTTGTCCATCCTGTGCTTTAAATAGCATTAAACAATGGCTCTTTTAATGTGAATTAATGTAACATGGTAGTCAGCCATGTACGTAGGCATATTGTCAGCAGCTTGAAACAAGTCTGTGGTTACCCAAAGAGATGTTTGATTTACCTCTATAGTCAAAGCAGCACATTCTTTTGAAGCTTTCCAGGATATCCTGTCTGCACATTACAGCTATCTAAACACACAAGAACCACAGTCCCCACCAGTACCACAAGCTGCAGAGTTGCAAACTCTTTTAAAAGCTAGTCTAATCAACCACATTTTCCTGGCAGTTTAAAAACAGATCTTGGATCCAGAGAATATACAAATCTACCATTTCCTCACAGGATGCATACAACTGGAGATTAATGTTCTCTCTTACAAGCAGACTGCTTCCCCCCCACCCCTCTCATTGCCACCAACAGTAACAATTGACATTAGATGTGCTCTAGATGGCTATACAGGAGGAATACCAGAGAAAATGCCATGCAAAGCTTTCTATTTCCCTGAACTGCTCAATTCTGGATTTCACTGATGACTACATTGTTCTTTAAATGCCTTTCAAGGGTCCTCAGTGTAATCGTCTCCATAATTTTTTCAGAAACTAATGTTAGTCCAACAGGTCTGTAGTTCCCAGAGTCTTCCCTCATGCCCTTTTTTGTAAATTGCAGTGTCACTGGTCAGCTTCCAGTCAGCAGGAACCTCCCCAGACTCTCAAAACCTTTGTAGATGATGGAGGGGTCCTGCCATAACATCCACTATCTCCTTCAGGAGCTCTGACATGCCCTGTGGACTGGTGAACATTCAGCTGATACAAAATTGTCCCTTACAATTTCAGTGTCCACAAAGGGAGAGTCATTGTTCTTACATTTGTGGTCATACTGAGCAAGCATGGTGTGCTTTGATGACCATCCCCATCCCTTTTTATCCATATTCTGCTGGTCTGATATCATTATAAGCCTGGACAGTAACTACACACAGCTATAGCTAATGCCTGACAAGTAGACCCAAACTTCCAACTTGTTACAAAAATCAGATGTAACCCACTGCAAAGGTTTTGAAGAAGCTCTAGAAGTACCAAAATCCATATGCAAAGCCATACAGGCACAAAGGCTGAGAAAGGCTAAGCAGGTTAGTTTTTATTTAAATGTGTAACTCCCCATAAAAACCTGCTGCCCTGTTACATCCATTGCTCCACATCCACTTTCCTCTCTCTGAGTTGCAACAAGCACTTTACAGTTATCTCATCCTTGTAATATGTTCTAATTAGTCTGGTCTACAAACATGAAAGAACCACTGTACAGAGACTTCTGGATTATCTCAAGATTGTTTCCCTGTGGGAACAGAGCTCCAGGGTCCATGTCCCACAAGAATAACATCATTTATTCATCTCCCAGCTCTGGTAGTTACTGATTTCTGACATGTTTTGCTAGAAAGCTGGCACGGGCTCCTGCAGCTCAACAGGCTAGGAGGGAAGGTCCAGTTCCTGGGATGGAGGGTAACATTTATTTGTGTGGAGTGGCACCTTCTGAGAAAAGTGTTCTCTTTGCTTTCTCTTCTTTTTATTTTTGGCAGAAATAGCAAGTTAATTGAAGGTGAAAGGGAACAAAATGTTCAGTGAGAACCTAACTGCATGTGCTATGTGACCACCTTGTATGTGGGTGTGTGTGGGAGCCCAGAAGAGTGATGCTTCCAGATCAGAAATCCCTCTACCTGCCGCGTGGTCATCCTCTCCCTGTGAATCAATTTCTGAACAGTTATCTCAGACTTCTACCTTGTCTTCACTTCTAAGGAAGACTGAGCTGAGAATCAAGAAATGCAAAGTGATTCCTGTCCAGGTTTATCTGGATTATATACTCAAAGTAAATGTCACCTTGGAAGAGAATAACACTGTGTCATGGTGTGAATTTGGACTTCAGAATAAAGTATTACTTCCCTAATGACTGGAGCAGTTTGAAAACAGAGACCTTCAGAAGAAGGTGATTATTTTGGGCCATATTCAGCACTTTGGAAATAAAATGGGCAATATTGGTATGTGCCTAGCCTAGAGATGGAGCTCTGCTACTCGGGAGAAGGTACGACTTCTCCAAGTCAATGTGTCCCACACAGAGACAACAGACAAGCACCCCTTAACCCTCTTCCCCAGAGTGGTTTCCCTGAAAGAAAACATTGCATGTACAAGGGATAGAAAAGCAGATTAAGTCTGTTCAGAGAATGAAATCTTTGTATTTGAGAAGAAAAAAACAAACACTGCTTCCCCATCATAATTTTTACCACTTATATGTGTATATGGTATACATATGATAGATGTAGATATAAAAAGTCTGTTCTTTTATATACATGTGTGTGAACACATTGTAAAAATTGTGATGGAGAAGTGGGATTTATTCTTTCTTCACCAATAGAGATATAGATGTATGGTAAAACAAAATAAATCTAATATGTTTGTTGACTGGAAAGAAGAGAGTGAGAGAAAAATAATCTATCTTCCACATATACTTTACAATACTGGGAGGTTTTCAGACTGGAGTTATAGGGGCTGTATAAGAAGTGACACCAATAAATAAATCACAGTTTCACATAAAATGATGGGAATTTGGAATACATTGTTAAAGTAGTTTGAGAATCAGTGAACTGTTTCAGTGAGTTGCTTTATATTCAGCCACTGGAGCCATCTGTCAGTTGAATGGCAGCTCTTCTGGTAGTCAGAAACTACATAGCTAGTGCAAATGTACGTGGTAATAGTGAAAGTAAATGTCTTTAATAGAAATAGATTGTATTCCTTATCAACCCATATCACTCATTGCCCTATTACGATTCCAGAGAAAAGATACCCATCGCATTTTAATACTTACAGGGCAGTACTCCTTATTTATATAATTGCTAAATGTCACTTGGGTCATTCTGAACAAAGTAAGTGATGTTATGATTCAGATACTAATATCTTCAAATACACAATCTACTAAAACTTTTTATTCCTTTCTGAAAAATGGATGCACAAGCTCATCCTGAAAAACAAAATATGGAGATAATTTGTAATTTAAAATATCATACATATTTGCAACCTTATTCCATTCCTTGATCTGTTTTACTTTTTCACTTCACTTTAATAATACCAACAACAGCTCAATATACTTTGTCATACCTTCAATTCCAGGTTCTTATAGCTCTTTATTTAAATTGTTTATAGTAAAATTAATTTGATAAATTACGTTTGATCATTGCCTTTCTACACAACTGGTTTCAAAACAGTTTGTAATTTTACAGAAGTCTTTATCTCTAATGAATCTTGAAATTGTTCTTGAAAACAATTGTAACTAATCAACAACAAACTGGTTTTTTCTCAGGTGAAAGACTACTACTCTGATAATAAACAAGAGCAAAGGGTGGTAAGCACAGTTCTTTTAAAGACAAAGAAGGAATTTGTATATTAGAGAAAGGCTGACAAAGTTACAGATTATTTTGGAACTTTAGAAGAGTTATCTTAGTTTGCCAGAGATTTTTTCACTATTGGCAGAATAATCCCCTGTGAGTTGGTGTCTGATTTTTTTTTTTCTTATTGCCATTTGGTAGGTTTCCAGGGTTTAATTGTTAGCATTTGTTAGAAACCCTCTCTATTTGAAACCAGATGTCCAGCATAGTCTTGTTCAAAGCCTGTTTGATGAATGGAAAATGGAAAATGGTAAAATGATCCTAGAGCCAAGTACTGCACAACTGTGACAAGGTGTTACCTGCACCTCCGTCAGTGACGGAGCATGAGGGATGCCAGGTACCTGTTGAACTCAACAGTGAACAGTGAACTCGTATTTGTTACCTACCTGATGTCAATCCCAATACTTCCCAGGATGTTTTATATTTTAATGTGCTGTACATTAAGTTTCAGATTCTCAAGGAAAAATGAGGTATGCATATCTTTGCAAGTGTCTAAGTCTGATACGGGAAAACAGAGGTAGCAATGACCCTCAGTTCTCATCATAAAAGCACAGAAAGCTGACATTTCTGTTGCTGGATATGTGCACATGTCAAAGTGTTGTTATGCTATCTTGCTCCTCTTCTTTCAGGCTCTTATTTAGGCCCTTCGTGGAGTCATAAAACAAGAGCTTGCTTTCATGAAGTGCTGGAATAGCCAGCTACACCTCTGCCCACTCCACACACAAATTATGGAGAAGAAATATTTTTCTACGTTTTCCCCTCATAGCTTCACCATTAGGATAGTCTTGTAGGACATGGGCTGTCCAGTTTCAGAGGGTGCTGTGGTATCAGAACGTAGGTGAAGATGTATGTATTAATGAATGGCAAAGAAACCCAGGCAAAAGTCAGTACTGATTTCCTCTCTGGGTGAAGCAATATTTGCTTTACACAAAGTGAAACAACTTAATAAGAAGACCAAGAAGACTCCAGCCTCTGAGTAAGTGTTGTTTGCTGATGAAGGCATTCTTCATACAGGTAGGAGGCGTGGGTTACTCCCAAAGGATATTGAGGAGTTCAAGTATCTGAGCCAAAGATAATACCTACAAGAGAAGACATACCACCAAGAAATAAGACTTTCTGGTTTCCTCATAAATGGTGTTGAAATCATTACCTGGAGAAGAACTGCCACATTAGAGTTCATGGGTGATGGGCAATGTCAGTCTTCCTAAGTACACCACTATTCTAGAATTTAATGTTAATGTTCTTTTTAAATTTTCCTTTTTTAAGTGGCATAGAGAGTGGATTTGAGAATGTGGCTTGGACCTATCTTCATCTCTACTTTCAACTCATCAACATTTTCAGTCAGTCTTAAGTATTCATTCTGAAGAAAAAAAACTTTCTCATTGAATATATTCCAGTTCTAGTTCACCTCTATTTGCTTTGTTTTCCACAAAACAAGGCTCTAAACTTGGTTTGCCTTACACCTTGTTTTCTGCAGGGCCATGTTAGTTTACTTCAGGTACAGCAAAACTGAAGAAGGAAACAATGGGAACAATGGGAAACATCAATTTGTTATTTATTTATAAATGTGACATTACACATCATGCAAAATTTAAATCTTCAACTTATTCTTGCCCTAATTATCTTAAGAACAGTCTCTTCAGCACTTTAACAGAACTTTTCCATAGATGGCACAAATGTGTGCACTTTCTAATTGCTGAAATATGTTCATTTCTGGCTGTGGTCTTAATTTTATTTATCTATTCTTTCTAATAGAGATGAAGCCACCACCTCCATCTGGGTGAGCTTCAGAGGAGGCACTGTGTGCAGTGCTGTTTCACATCTAAAGTGTGGCTGCAGCACACTTAGGAAGTTCAGGTCAGAAGGAGACGTAGAACTGAACCACCCTAAGGCACAGTCTTATGTTTAAGTTATTGTCCAATATTCCATTTACTATCTTTAGGTCTAGGACAACCCTATTTCAGACAATGAGAGGTGTCACCTCTAGAAAAAGCAAAAAAGTAAAGTAAGGATGGAACTGCTGGAAGAATATCTAACTCTGGTAGAAGACTGGATTCCCATTTTATAATTACAGGTGTAAAAGTGCTAACTAAGCAAACTGGCATAATTTAGTTTCTATTAAACTGACCTTCCTTCAGGACTTTGCCAGAAGGCTTGATTCATTAAAGCTCATTAAGTTATTAGAGATATATTGTTGAAAATTACTACAGGATTACAAAGTATTCATGGCAGGCTGAATCACAAGTTCAAAAGTGAATCCAAGTAACTCAGCAGAGATGAAGTTCAGTCAGATTCCAGCCCAGACTCTGAAGATGGATAAGTATATAATCAATCCTGGACTGGAGGGACTAGAAATATCTTGTAGGAATTTTTCCTATTTAAATCTAAGGTTTGTTTTGGTACCTAAATTATTTTCTCTTCTTACTTAAAGTAAGTTCTGACTTCACTAGTTTAACATAAAATGAACAGAATGCTTTGTACTTCCTTCAGTCCTCAGAATCAAAGATTGTTCTATAAGAATGATTCCTTTTAAGCTTTCATAAGCATTTACACATCTCTCAGAAACATATAAGTATTCCATTATATCAGTGCAAAAAACAAGTGTGTCATCTTGTGCTGCTGTCACCTTAGACACACAAGAGACAGTGCTCTGGAATTTTCAAGGGATATGAGAACATGACCATTATATTTTATACAGGATGATAAATGTTTAATATTTGTAAATTAACGCATTTAAATTATATGTCCATGAGACACTCCAAGGCTTGCAAACATATCTGAGAGAGGCAAATTTGAAAAAAATGAACCTGACAACTCCTCTTTTCATATTGGAGTCTATTTGGGCTGGTTGAGTGAAAAAGAAACAGAGGTGTGTAAGAATTATAATACACATGATAAAGTGTGTTTCTGGGCAATTATAACATGCCTAGGAAGTATTGCAAAGCATAAGACTGGAAAGCCAGATGACTTCACTCACTTGAGAAATGCAATAATTCCCTAGAAATGCACTGCCTGGAGTACATTATTACTGTTATGAACTAGAATTCATGAATAGAAAGAGGGGAAATGGTGAGGAGTGGGGCAGGCCTATCCATGCATGCACCAGCTAGTATTAAAGTGGGTATGACATCAGTCACAGCCAATCAAAGAGGCTCAGTAATGTCCAAAGTGCTACAGACATTTCATAATTAAGTAATGAGACATGACAGGGCATGAATTGTGTTGGATTAATTCTCGCCAAGTGTGTTGTTGTAAGGCAAGAGGATGAAGGCTGGGTGCCATCGGTCCAGCCAACTGTGAATTAATCCCTTCCCATTCTCACAATGGAGCCTCTTATTGTGGTTTTATAAAATGTTAATTTTTAAAATATTTATATTGCTAATTAAGTGATGAGTTTCTAAGCCATGATGGCAATCAGCACAATTCTTTCCATAATTCTGAGCAGTGAATTGTGCTGCTCTCCACTCCCTTCTCAGATCCTCCACAGTCACTCAAACCAGCTGTTTTCTATTGTCCATTTCCTAATGTATTCTAATATCCTTCTTCCTAATGCCTACTCTTATATCTGCATTCATTTGCATATAAGAAGCATTTAGATATGCCAGTAATGGTTAGTGAAGTCCTTTGAGCATATAAAGTGCTATAGAAGATCTAAATATGGCTTTTGTTTACTATTCAAAGAAAACATTGATGTAGTTGAGGGGTACTGTGCATGTCCCTTGTCAGTGAAGAGTTTGTTCCTTCACTGTCATTGGGAGCAGTGCTTGTTAATACTAAAAATAAAGCTTTTGGGTTTTGTGCCTTTGCAAAATTAGGACATCCATTTTAATTTGTTAGTGACTCCCAGTCTGATCACACTTACTTAAAATATGTTTTCTATTGTATTCTATACGGTACCCTAGCTGCTCTTTAGTTTAGTATGGACCATTTTCTTCAGTGATCTGAGGCTGGTTCAGGGATCTAGTTCTGGTGCTTTACATCTTCAGTAAAGATTTTGGCTTTGATTTCAATAGGAGACAATTCTCCCTTAGTAAGTTCATGGAGTCTACATTGCTGAGCAGGCCAGAGAAAATTCATCACCGGAGGCATTCTGCAAAATACAGTTTTTTTGCAGTATAAAATAATGAAAGGAGATGGATAGAAAAGCAAAGAAATCTATCTGGCAAATGTCCATAATTGCTGTTCTGCTGTTATGTTTAGAGATGCTCACTAGCATATAGAAGTCCTTGGAGTGCTACTGAGAGGGCAGTGGTGTCTCTGTGACACTCATGAGTGGAGCAGGATGGGCTTTTCATGTCACTATGGCATACCAACTGTTCATGCAACGAGCTGTCATGGCCAAAGTTTGCCAACAGAAAAAATTTCTGCAAAGAAATTGCAGAGATGAGTTCCAGGATACTTGTTTTTTTTGTGTGTGTATGTATATACATGTATATATTATATTTGTTTATGTATGTATATGTACATATATATGTATATATTTATTAAACATATAATATAATATAATATATATTTATATACATAATGTATATATATATATACTCACAAAGACAGAAAAACTTCAACAAAGTCACTGGAACAGGTGTCAAAATCCTGCACTGGTTATGATTTTCTGATCTGAGCAAAGATATGAAAAAGTTTCTTTTTGGTGAAAAAAAATTGAGCAAAAAATGTACTACTTACAAATATTTTTAGTAATTACACTTCTACATGTCATTCTACATTTTTACATCTGGCTTGTATTACAGTCAGTAATTTTTAGATAGAGAAAAGTTAATAATAACATGTAGTAACCCAAACACATCTGAAACTGGAATCAGAAGTTATTGTCAGTATTTAAAACTTCTAGTGTAATTACACCTAGAAAAATTATAATTACCTGGACTGGAATTCTTATTCATTATTGACATCACCGTAGGATGTGATCCAGATCAATGATGTTCCTGCAAATAAATAAAAAAAATGTTATTAGTGCTACTGTAACCACACACTTGATGTTCAGTACTCTACTTCTAGCATTTTAGAAACTCTAGGTTAACTTGTCCCTCACAAGGAAAATGGTTTCACGTAGACATTCTATAACTTTGTTTCTAAAATCAAGATGATTTGAAATTCACAAACGCCTCATCCAAGATGGTGGTGAGAGCTGTCATTGGAATAAGGAACAAAACACTGGCCAGGTAGATGGTCAGTACAAAGTCATGTTGAAAATTAAATATTACAATGTGTATAAATATGCATGCAGGTCAGCATACAAAACAAAAGGTATAAAAAATGTTATTAAGATAAGATGATACATTCAGTATCTCTTCTCAGCACAGCACATTGCAGCTTCATCCACTCACACTGCAAATGTGTACAAATGCACACACAAAGCACTTTTCTCAGCATCTTGATGGTACCTACTGGTCTCTTTCTCTGCTGTGATTTTAGTACACTCTTTGCAATGAAGACTTGAGCAAATGAGGAAAATTCTGGTCCAAATGTTTTACCTTGCCTCATCTACTTTTCTGAGCTAATGTAGTCAGGCTGGTGCCTTGGCATCTGGAATGGTGGATAGAATTTACACTTTAGATAGAAATTATTTTACTTGTGGTTTAAACACATTTTTTTGGAATAGAGGCATGAAATAAATTATTTTTAAAAAATAAAATCAATGGAATTAAGAAATTTGTAAACACACACAAGTTCCCAAATAGTTCCAGATTTAGATGTGCTTACTACATGTAATCTGTTTTGCTCTATTCTTGACTTCTCAAGGTCATCCCCTTGCTGGAAACACAGCCTTTTATATTAAAATTCTTGATTACCAGAACCAAAAGTAAATATTTTCCTGAGTTATTTTTGCTTTCCAAAGTTCACAGCCCAAAACCATTGCCCATATGTGGGAATTTAGAGCCATTTAAAACACCCTGGATTTCAGCTTTGACTCCTAGAGAGTAACTCAGAAGCCTACACATAGGTGTCTGAGACCATGTAGGTGCCTTAGGATACCCTGCCTGGCATCCAGCTGCTGCTTTAGAAGAGTTCTCCTCTCCCACAGAACTTTGCCAGCCTCATGCAAATGCTGTGAATACCCCAGGTCGTTCAAAATTTTTCAAACAGCACAAGTTTATATTAATTTTTCTGTATTTCTAAATGCTCCATGTAGGGGTAATCACTGACTTTTCAGGAGCGTTTGAGAGCCCGTGGTCCTGCTGTGAGTGTTTACATCGTTCTACCTACTGTGCACTAAAGCATGAACCCTCATATTCTCATTTCTTAAACAATCAAAACATACTTGCAGATTAATTTTAATGCATTTATTTTCTCCATTTGAATATGTTGTGATTAAATGTTCATGACCTTGATTATATTATGCAATTTGAGAAATCACCAATAATGTCCGCGGTGATTAAATATTCTACTTTGTAATTATTTTGTAACTTTTGTTCTGCTCTTTGCTCACTCCAAAAATTATCATAAAATTTTGAAAGATGTCCTCGGCGCAGAATATGTCCATAAAATATTAAATATTCAATTTTCCTCTATCATGGCTTGAAAAATTCATAATTACATGATGATCCACATAATAACTCATTCTGAAAAGTCATATATGGCACTCCCCCTGTGACTGAGTTAATAATTTACTGCTGTGTGGGATTTTCACTCTGCACTGTTAGTCTTGGGAACATTTATTAAGCAAATGTTCATTTGCAAAGATCAGAATGTGAATGAAGAGGGTAAGAATTTAATGAGGAGTGACAGACAGGTGAACTTATTCCATATAGTTCTTTAGTACAGGAGAAAGCAGATAGCTTTATCTTTCATAGCCTCGATAGACACATGAAATGAAATATAGAAGACAGGGGGCAAAAGGAAAAAAAAAAGTACTTTCCTAGAAGGGCCAATGGAAGGATAAATCAGAGGCACTCATGAACATGGTTCAGACCAGTTGAAATTACTGCTCATATTCTGTACCCTTGGACTTCTATAGAAGTGATATTTAGAGTTTTAGAGGTTTTTGCCCATTTTTTTCACTAGACAGCTTTCAGCTACTAAAAAAGCCAAATCAAGTTCAAGAGTTCAGCATCATCTACTCTCACAGAAATATACTGCTGAAGATGCAAGGCAATTTTAAAATTTTTCTTTCAATTTTTTGAAATTAAAAGAATTTTCAATTCTTTTAATTTTCAGATGTAAGAAACACAAACAATACAATATGGGAACTATTATTGCAATTTAATCAACATTTTTCAGTAAATAATGAAAGGCTTGCTACACATTAGCCATGTAACTTCTTTATATGTTTTCTGGGTGTCACCTAATCAAACATGAGTTAAATAAGATTGATCCTGGCTTTTCTTTAAAAATAAAATAAAATAAAAAAATTAAATACCACAGGAAGATTTTATAATTGATTCAGAGTTAAATTTTGCAAAATATTGAGCATGTTGTTCCTGGTACAGCAAAAAGCCTAATATGCTTACTCAAGACACATGAAATAATCTCTTGTTTAAAAGTAGGGGAGTACAGACTTAGGTCTTATACTGACTGATGGAAACTTCATTAAATACGTCATGATTTTGACAAGACCAAACAGGTCTTTATCTTTTGCCACTGGGATGTGAAAAGCATTCCAATGAAGGTGAAAAGCTTTCCAGTAGCATCTAAATGAAAAGTCGCAAATGTTGGGATTAATTCCTTTTTATAAAGAAAAAAGGTGTTGTATCATATGGCCTAACAGAAATAGGACAAAAGTGGAATTTCTAGTTGGTTTACTTTATGATATTTTCTTTTCTTATATGGATGTTTTTAAATGGACTTTCTTCCCTGTCAAAGTTTAAATTTCCTAAAATACTTTTTTGCCTCCAGCACATTGGAATATAATTTTTGAAAACTGCAACATTTATTTCTTAATTTATTTTTTTTTTACTTGGAAGGATCTTATTTAACAACTTCGGTTTGACATCGTTCTGAAAATAAGTGACTGTGGAAAAAGTTCTTTTTTAACATAAATTTGTAGGATCTATTCAAAGAGAATGATCTGCAACATTGTAAAGGGAGAATGAGATGACGCTAAGAAGTGAAGAAAAAAATCAGCTTAAATTTATTCACACAGACTCAAGAAAAATAAAGAGAGTTTTTCTTAGACCTTATTGGTTAGGTATTCCAGAGATGGGAAAGACCTATTCACTGACTGCAAGGAAAGAAACTCATTTGTTCAAAGACAGATGTATGCCATTACAGTCAACTGGGAGAAATAGGCTGCACTTTTATGGCATAGTCCATTTCATCCTGAAATAGGTATTTGGCAAGATTAGTGATTCCTTAGTGCCTGTTTCTCTGAATAGACCATAAAGGAATCCTAGGTTCACTACTTAGATATACTGATGTGAGATGAATTTCATCTGAGGGAACTATGAGCTGTAACAGTGATGTGACCATGAAAAAAATATGCAATCCATAGGTATGTCATAAAGGAAAAAAAGTGTGAATGCTTTTGTACAAAAGGGAAGTAAAAGTTTGTCTTCAATAGGCTGAACTGCACTGATTATTCATTTTCTGGAAAAAGCAAGTTCAAACTTTAAGAGGGATAGTGAAGAGTTACTATGACAGATGAATGGAAAGTCTACTTCATATTAACTTTGGGGTTCATCAGAGGTTAAAATACATTTTTAAGATGAAAGCACAGCATTTCCCAAAAAATATCACTATCATCATTTCAACAAAGCAAATTAGGTGAGAAGGATGTTAAGAATGCCAACACTCTCTGGAAATGGACATGTTGGTAACCACCAGTTCTTTAGCTGATGTCCCAGTGAGAGGTGACCAGTGGTGATGCTAATTTTTTCACGTTACACCCTGGTCCAGCTCTCATAATAATTGGTCCACATCTTAAGAGGAAAAAAATTCTTTGCTTGAAGATCCATATTATTTTCCAACCAGGGAATACTAAAATCTCCTATTCTGAAGTTACCAGCCAGAGCTCATCCTATTATCACCATGATGATAGATATTAGCCTGTATCAAATCTGAACTCCTAAAACATTTCATAGAGATAGAAAAGCATAACACAGCCATGAAGAGACAAGGGTATGGCTACATATCATGGTTGCTAAAAGCTGTGTAAAAAAGAATTTTTTATGTCGTTGATACCTAGTACTCAGTGATCCAGAAGTTCTCATCCAGCCCCAATTATTCATAGAATCATAGAATCATAGAATTGGCTGGGTTGGAAGGGACCTCAGAGATCATCTAGTCCAACCCTTTTACCACCGTTGCGGTTGCTAGACCATGGCACTGAGTGCCACATCCAGTCTCTTTTTAAATAGCTCCAGGGATGGAGAATCCACTACTGCCCTGGGCAGCCCATTCCAATGCTTGATCACTCTCTCCGTAAATAAATTCTTTCTAATATCTAACCTAAATTTCCCCTGGCACAACTTAAGACCATGCCCTCTTGTCTTGTTGAAAGTCGTCTGGGAAAAGAGACCAACGTCCACCCGGTTACAACCTCCTTTCAGGTAGTTGTAGACAGCGATGAGGTCTCCCCTGAGCCTCCTCTTCTCCAGGCTGAACAGCCCCAGCTCTCTCAGCCTCTCCTCATAGGGTCTGTGCTCAAGTCCCTTCACCAGCCTGGTTGCCCTCCTTTGGACCTGCTCCAGGACCTCAATATCCTTCCTGAACTGGGGGGCCCAGAACTGGACACAGTACTCGAGGTGTGGCCTCACCAGGGCTGAGTACAGAATCACTTCCTTGGACCTGCTGGCGACGCTGTTCCGGATACAGGCCAGGATGCCATTGGCCTTCTTGGCCACCTGGGCACACTGCTGGCTCATGTTCAGCTTCCTGTTGATCCAGACTCCCAGGTCCCTTTCTGCCTGGCTGCTCTCCAGCCACTCTGTCCCCAGCCTGTAGCGCTGCATGGGGTTGTTGTGGCCAAAGTGCAGGACCCGGCACTTGGCCGTGTTAAAACTCATCCCATTGGAATCAGCCCAACTGTCAGTACTTGTTTTAAAAGTAACACTTACATATACATATTTTTAAGCTTCATTGAGCCAAAGAGGTTTGTTGTAAAAATCAGGGATTAAATTAAACCACTAGCATTTGTAAAACATTAAAAAGAGGTTGGTTGAATTTAATGTACCTTAATTGAACACTTTAAACTTACTTATTTAAAGAGGCTTCTCCAGACATAAACTCTTCTTCAGCAGGTTCCTTCTCTTCCTCAGATGTTTGGATCTATGAAGAAGGTTAGATCTAGCTCAGTTCTCTCTCCAGACTTTATCAGCCACATAGACTACGTCTTCATGCTTAGCTCACAGACATTCCCCCACATGCAGACTCCTAAGTGCAGGGGTCTTAATTTCAACCTGAATCTTGACTCTCAGATCTTATTCAGCTGCTTCTATACAGGTGTCTAAACAAAGACACTTGAAGATGGACTCCACTGGAGTTGCTCCAGGTTATCCTATTTAGTCTTCAGCTTTCATTCCTCAATTGCCAGGGTCTCCTCTAAGCTCTGTATCCTCCATGCAGACAACTCAAGGTCTGATACTTTAGGTTGCTTGAAGTGGCAACAGATTTCGATATTTAGACAATTAAATTAAGCCTGAAGTGTTTACTAGTGTGTATTTTAGAGGAAAGGGAGGGGGGAAACTCAGAAGAGAGAGTAACCTGAATGCCAGATGCCATAAAAAATTAAAATAAGGACTTGTAACATTTTCAGAATTCTGTATTTTGCTTCGTTATTGTTAAAATGAAGTATTTCCAAGAGATGTCAATGCTGAATGCTTTCTTTTGTAGAGAGTGTTTTAAATGGTACATGGCACCAAAGAGCACTGCAAACTTTGTGTTTTGTCTGTAAAAAAAGCATTTTCTCTAAACAGCTTTAAATTGCTGCTTTCAAAAGCTTGTTTCATTAAGCCCTTCATGTATGTATGTAGTACAAAAGAACAGCAACTGGTCAGATCTCCCTAGCTGGGATAAAAACAGTTCAGCTGCTTTTATTTCACCTTATAAATGGCTTAGCAGAAGGAATTCCTGTCAGAACTTAATGCTTTGGACTTTCTGCATGCAGTACTGGCTGGTGTTTTGGGGCCAGAGTTCAGAGCATCACTAGTGAGCTTTAAACTCCACCTGGGCCAAATGAAAAAAGTAAAATATCATGATTAGCATTTCACAGCTCCAAACATTTCTTAAACATGGGGGAAAATTGGGAGAAGTAGGAAAGATTGGCTTGTTGATTATATTGGGATATTTGTTATTTATACTGTGGCATTTTGCAATGACATATACAGACAGAAATTATGTAGAGGCCTACTGAAAGTTTTGGTTGCATCTGCTGTAGATACAAGAGTATCTGGAACATAGATGTAAGAATGCAATGATATTAAGACTCATTAGAATAATAAAGCTCACTATTGTTAATAGGGTCTTAAGAGAAATAAATGATGTAGTACAGCTAGGCTTGAAATGTTCATAACCTAAAGAGCAAAAAGACTGCTCATAACTGCCTTCATGTTAGTGAAGTTACACTTAATTTTCCAATATATTTATCAGGGTATTCTTTCATAGTCCTATAATTCCCATGGTGTTGTAATTATAACCAGCGTATCAGAATACTAAATTATTCAATGTATTTAATCAATGGATTTAGTTTAAAAATGCTTGTGAAAAATACATAGCAGAGGGGAAAGCATATTTAGTGAGAAGATCAGAACATTTCTTCATAAATGCTTTCTGACCTCTGCTCTGTGGTTTGTTTCCATCACATCAGGTAAGTAATTTGTCACCAGTATGGGATATGCTAAGCATTTAGAAACTTTACTTTCTAGGGTTAAAGCATGGTATTGCTTTCCTTTTCTTAGACGTAGTGTCACAAAATTTCCAAGAACTTCAAAAATTATCATGAGACTATTTAGAACAGCTAACTAAAGAACAAGTATCTAATTGGCCTCTTTGTTATTACTGTTTTTATCTACCAAGCTACAGGCCATACAATTTAAAATTGCAATCCACTTTGAAGCTAATAATTCACTTTACTTAAAAAAAGAATAGAATAAAATCATCACCGGGGGCCTAAATTTCCTTACAAATTGTTGCTAAATAAGAAATGCAGCTAAATACAATAATAAAAGATTGAAGGAGCAAAAAAGTCATTTAGACCAGATGGACATAATTAATGAAGAAGATCCACTTAACTGTGTTCAACTGCCTAATAAAAATATGCACAACATGATGAAAAACTGTCAGTTCTGCAGTATAGTAAAGAAATTCTTCAAATTAGATTGCACTAAATGGCTTTCTTTGACAAGATAAATCTTGTTTTCCTTTGATCTTCTGATAATGCCAACACATACTTTTGAGGGGCCTGGCAAGAAACACACAGAGGATCCTCACTTGCCAAAATCAATAACCTCTGTTTCCATGCCTGAGAGACAGGAACACTGGCTAATAGCAGAAACATGCTCACTGGAGGCTGGAGGAACACTTGTTTGTGCCTAGTTCAGTATAACAGAGTGACTGCTGAGGAATGATTCAGCCTGGTACAGCTCCTACATCTGGCACTGTCACATTTGGCTTTTGTATCTGCCAAATCCAGTAAAAGTTGATTCTGCAAGTCAGCCCTGCCTGAGGGCTTGTCTATCGTGAGCATTCAGATTTCCAAAACAATTCTATTGCTTTTCTTTCATGAATTGGTATTGGTGCTTCATTTTTTCAGATTTACCTTTCGCTTCATCCTTCATCTCCTGTTTGGCTTGTAACATCTTGTTGGTATACACTGGTCCAAGCAGATCTTAAAATGCAATGCAGAGCCAAATCCAAACATCTCATTTATGAAAGGTAAGTTGTGATTTTTATTTGTATATGGATATATTTTTTTCTGTGTTGCATATGCTTGAAAGGGGGGGGGGGATGTATGGGCAAAATCTCTTTATTTTCCTTACATCTTGTCTGTTATGTTGAGGTTAAGAGCCATGAGCAAGGTTCTGTCAGATTACCACAGGTAAAAATACATCGTGCTCATGTGCAAAAAATTTGCTTATTATGAATATCATTAAATAAAAATGGATAGATTTAATAAACAACTGAGACCTGTTGGCCTGGACTATTTTTTAGGAAGGATGTGACCACTTACAAGATTTCCAAGAAGCCTAACCTCATTCTGTGCATAGTGCAATATTGCCCCATTAATGAAGAGGTGCTTGATTCGTTTTCTTCTCCGTATGTCACATTCACAGCTCGGAAGATATAATTCCAAATTTTCTTGTGGGCTTTATTATGTTACTCACTCACATCTCTTAATGTGTTAATTCATATTTGCATTGTTATCTTAAAGAAGGGAAGTTTTACCAAAGAAGATTTGATTAAAGTGTCCAGAAAGCTGAGATACTTAGGATCTGTTGTTTTCAAACACTCAGCATTTCACCATGTTGCATCATCTAAGAAATGTCATATTTTATTGTATCTGTGAATAATCAGCAATTATACAGAGCAGACTGGATTCTTTCCTTCTTTGCTTATTTATATACCTTCTACTTCTATTTTTTTACCCAGTCATTTACATCAGGTTCTTTTGTCCCTTTCTTGATTTCTTATACTTGTCACTGTCCCCAGTCAACTCTAGTTCTTCATTTGAGTGCTGGCTCCTTCTCAGATGTTCTGACCCCTCATTAGTTGAACTCATTCTCCCTGATTTACCTGTTTTTCCTTTTCCTCCAGCTGTCGGCCAACCTATTTGCCTATCTCCCTGTCTTTCAACACCAGTTTCCTCTACATGTGCTCGATGTCTTGCCTGAACAATTTTAGTTTCAGCCATCCAGCTCTTTAACAAGTCAATTTGCAGAGCAATTTATAACTCTTGCAGCCTTTCTTTGGTATAGACTGGTAGAGCTTGCTGCATGGTAGGAAGTTCTCAGACAAACTCTGAAGAGATCTGAGCTGGGAATTGCTTCTGCAGATTTCCAAAAGTTTATGAACTGTCCAGATGAGAATAAGATGTTCATGTAGGTCACCACAGGCTCATTAATACTGCCTCATGAAGTTTCTTTCCCAGTTTTGCTCTTAGAAACTCTTAAAACCTTCACCAGAGAAAAAGAAAATTTAAAAAAGCAAAAAGCTCTGGGTTCAGTTTAAACGTGCTCACTATTTAGAAACAGATTTAGACTGAACAGTTAAACACTGACAAATTCCCTGTAATTCAGGCTCAGGTCTGAAAAGCCAGGAAGACTAGGTCTGTGACTATAGAAAGGGAACCCATTGGATTTTTTTAAGAGGAACTGTAGACTGAGATACCAAAGATGACAAGAAGATAGAAGGACAATATCTGCTGGTTACTTTTACTGCAGAAAAACACTGTACCCAGCTCTCTAGCTGTGAAAAGTCTCAGTGGTCATGGGACTACAATACAGGGGCAGTATGATGAGGCAAATTACAGCTTTTATGTAGTATAGAGCTATCTTCCAGGGTGACTGGAATGAAATCCCTCATGTTGTGTTTGACATTACTGGCTGATCTGTGATGATGAACATCTTCAAAGCAAACCATACAGAGCATGTGGGTCAGCAGCCACATAAGCTCTTGCTGTCCTAAGTCTAATTGAGACCTCCAAGCAGGTCATGGTCCAGGAAAGGACAACTCCATAGGGCTCCTTTGTCTACAGAACTCCCTTGAGTAAATCTGATTTACTCAAGCTTGGCATCGAGGCCAGAATCAGATCCCCATTGTACAATAAACAGTGCTATTAAATGATTCATGTTTTATTTCAAGGATTCTCTTTCTAGGAGTAATACTAAGTTGGTCCTACATTTATAACCAACAGAGTACAAAACTGAATAAATTTCTTCCAAGTAATAGCACAAAGCAGTACTGGTGAACTAGCAGCCACTTGTAAAGCACAGAAAATCAATGTAAATGTGTTGATGTAATGGGCTGATTATGTACATTGTAGTGAAATATATATTTTGAAGAGGGAAGGAAAATAATTTATGTGTGTCATTAGGGAGATAGATTTAGTAACTTTCTAAGTATATTTATCTCTTTTTTTTTTTCAGAGGAAGATTTTATTAGGAAATCTCAAATGCATTATTTAGACAAAATAAAAACTTTTTTTTGGGTACGTTTGTCATTTTTTTCAAGTTTTTTATACTGCTGAAATTTTATTTTTGGAATTCTGGAGTTTTGCAAAGTTAGTCCTTATATTACACACTCCATAGTAGGAGATTTGGGATTAAAATGGGGTTTAACTGTTCAGCTTTTTAAAAGAAAGATATATTACTTGTTCAAAAACGTAAAGTTTCCAAGTTCTGTGGAGTTGATACTACCTTCTATAGTTCACATTGCTATAGGTATAGATCATGGAACTAAAAAAACTACAAGAACAAATTATAGGATACTCCCTACTCCTTTTTCATCTGGCAGCCAACAGATCCTCAGGTTTCTGGAATGACTGAGGCAGAGTTCCTACAAAGAGCAGCCTCAGTCACCCCAAAAAACAATCCTTATTAATTTCTTGAGATTCACAGGAGGGAAAAGGCTTGTGGAAAAACTAGTAATGGAAAACAATAGTAAACAAATTATTGATTATCCAAATATCTCTACTAAATTAACAGTATGTTTCTCTCCATATTGACTCCCAAATGGGCAGAAGTAAACTCATTGTCACCCAGGCTGGTTAAGAAATTGAGGTCAGAAAATATATACACCAGTAGTAAAGATAAATAACCTATGTGTAATATTCAAATAATAAGCTTCATGATTCTAATGGTACTATGAGATATGTATAAATTCAATAGAAATATATATATATACCATATATTTACATAGATGAATATGCATACATGTGACTGCTTGTATATGTGGATATACCTATAAGTGTTTCCTCATTTTATATAGTGTATTGCCATAAAATAAGCTAGGCCTCCAAAAGAAAATATTTTGTAAGATATGTAAACTGCAGTCAGGGCTGCATTCAACTACTAAAATTTATTTGGTTAAAGGGTAAATACACCTTGTATCTCATAATGAAAATCCTATAGGTAGGGGTGGAGATTAACACTGCAGGCTGTCTGCAGAATATTAATAAAATTCAATATATTTTCTAAAAAGTTATAATTCATATTTTGTGGAAATGAGTCTCTTTTCTAATAAAATTCTTCTGTCCTTCATTCTGTTCATATAATTTTTCTATAAATCCTCCTGTAGGAATTTTTTCTAAATATTCATTTCAGAGAGAACCTATTTAAATAAGCCCTCTTAGCAAGATATGTCAGAATTAAAATTACACCATGAGCAATATTTATCCAATATGCTCCCTTCTATAGCGTTTCTTTGTGAGTAAAACAATATTTTGTAGAATTACATTATGTTAAAATAGATGATCTGAGGTGATGCTTCCAGTATACAAATACTATGTAAAAAAAGATCAACACATTATCTTGAACCATTTTAATTTAACCTGTCTCTGAACCTGTGCAAAAGTAGCTGATTTTCTCTCCACATCTACATATATAGTGAAAAAAACCTAAGGGCATTGCACTCAGCTTCACCACAACGAAAGAATAAGAAAGGAGAAAAGTGCTGCTGGTTATATTTTATTTTCTTGGTTTTGTGGTAAACTAGAACTTTATGCTATTTGTAGTCATATATAAATAAAATCTGTGATGCCCCTGGAATTCTTAGGGATGCTTGATTAAAAAAAAAAAAAAAAAGGTAAATTGTAAGGTAAATTTTTCAAGAAACAGCTGAAAACAGAATAAAAGAGAAAACCTGACATAATTTGCTAGATGGAGAAATCTTATATTAAAATTCTGGACCATTTTTTGTAGTATTTCCTCAACTCTTAGGTTAAGTATTTGCCTGAAGCAGGAAAGGTGCACACAGGTGTGTTGTGATTTTCTGAAATAAGACTCACTAAGGAACTAAGTTATTGTTTTTGAAAGACAGAGAACAAGAACTAAATGAAGGTTAAAATTCTAAATGTAGGCTCATAATTTTCTTTTCTTTTTGTAAGATCATACACAATGTACAGAGGAAGTGCAAAAAAGTTTTAAAGTAAGGCTGTGTTTATTGGAAGAAATAGTAGGTTTCTTCCATGTTACACATAAGTCCTACTAGAGGATGCATTTGTTCCTAAATTAAGTGGGAAAGTATTTAGGAAACTTGGAAATGGAATATATTAATGCTGTAAAATCAATGCTTTGTGCCTACCAAAAATTGTTAAACTTGCTTGGAAACTGATGCATAATGGTCAATCAAATATTTCAGTATAGACCAATTCAATATAGACCAATATTGCTTCTGCTGAAGCTAGATATTTGGTCAACAATAATGTCATTAGTAAGTAATATACTGTATTTATATCTAATTTACTACATATAATAATAACACACAGGAATACATACTGGCATGTAATCAGAAACACATACAGAGATGCACCCATATATTACTTCTAGACTTTATACCTAATGCAAAAAGCCTCTACCCTCTGTGAAGCTAAATGTTCACCTATTCCCATACTTAGTGTTTGTAGGAATGGCCAATAAAGGAAGAAATATGATGGTGCCAAACATAGGTTAAGATGCCAGTTTAAGTTCTCACACTATCTCCTGCTGGTTTTAGAATTGTCCCCAGCTTGCTGGTTTGTGGGTCCTGGTACAGAAGAACACAGCACAGTATGGGTGGGTCCTCAAGGACTGGTCTGACAGGGCAAGGTCTACATTTGAGCTTTACAATTAATGGAAAAAATGTGTTCCAGATAATATTAATCTAAAGCAAGCTTTTAAAACACATCAGATGACCCTTCCTAAGGAGTATGATAAAACAGCCTCTTAGACAGGGGCATGGTCAGCATGTCCAAAGGAGAAAAATGATGAATAATTCTACAGATTTGTATTTGACAAGCAAAGGAGAAAACCTAAGCCTCCAGAATTCATGTCAAGTTAGATATTTTCTATCATTAGAAAGCTCCAAAGTTTTTGATACCCAAAACGTCTCTGTGTTATATAGTGCTTGAAACATTCCCTCCTGTCAGATTAGGATCTGTCTCTGTTAACTGTAATGGACCATCCTCTGGCTCTTCAGTTATGATATAGAGTAAATAGGTATGGACCACATTCTTTCTCTCCACATTTCTTTATTTTATTTGACTCTTAGGATACAGTCTTTTCTAAAGAAAAGTTTACATATTCAGTTTTTTACTGAATTTTTATCATCAAAAGGTCCTTTTTTGAACCTTATCTAATCTTCTATGGTCCTGCTGCTGCCAGAAACATCTTGTCTACCTGGGGCTAGAAGGTGTGATTAGGACATAAAGGATGCCCATACAAGAACTTGGAGATTGGATAATGTACATTGAAGTACTTCAAATTACAGTAGATGTCCCTATTTAAGCAACTGAATCCAAAATGCAGAGGTTCAAATCACTTTCTATCACCTAGGAATATATCTCTATTTTAGATGCCATAAAAATAGCTCACACATCTACCCAGTACTGTCAGATACAACATAAAATCCACATTAGATATTTCCTCCTCTGGAGCAGTGGCTTGAGCAAGGTGGAAAACACCAGGTCTCTCAAACTTGTCAATGTATTGACAACTAAATTGAGCCCAGAATCCCGCACTTAATTGAAAATCAGGTAAATTCTAAGTGGTTTAATTTAATTTCCTTCCAATGTCTTTTATCCTCAGCACTCCATCCTGATAATTTTTTGGCATCAAAAATGTGAATCTTCTGCTTCCTTCCCTTTATGACCATAAAGATAAGAAACTGTGACCATACATTCTTTATGAGAAATTGATTAGAATATAGTGAAGATCATAATGGGTATCACTATTCTTTGTGGGAGGGTGAAATGCTTTAATTACTTTAAACTGTGTCTCAAAATACACAGTATGTACTGTCTCGATGAAAAAATTGTACCTATGTATCTTTCATCTTATAATTAGTGTTTTGCCAGTATCCAACAGCAACCTGTTCTTGAAGGTTCTTGTTTCCATTTTCATCCTTGTATATCATGAGGAGCAATTACAGCTTTGCTCTATTCTGAAAGAAAATATATTTTATAGGAAATATTTTAACACTCTATTAAGATTCATAGCTATTCAGTGATTTGGTATTCTTGTCTGTTTTAAAACTGTATCTTTCAGCTTTTTTGACTGGCCCTGAATTTTGGATTTAGCAGGTTTTGGCTTTTTTGTAGTGTTTCTCCTGCCTGTATAATTTCAGTTTAAATAATAACACTTAGGTTGTTAGCTCAGAGTTATTATCCTGTCTAGGGAATCTGAACTTTGAAATCTGTGTTACTGTTTTAATGTTTTATCCATAATGGATTAGAAAATCCTGGGAAAAAAAATAGCACACTTTGATTTTCTTTAGGGTTCCTATTTAACCTGTGCAGTATTCACCATGAACCCTCATGGAATAGTACTTTGACTGCCACAAATATTATACCCTTTCATAATTTCCTTCCTGGAAGATATCTTAATAAAGCATTCAGCCTATGATCACACACTTTATGGTATTAGCTTCTATTCCAAAAGGAAGGTTTTCTTGGTTTGAGTGATTCAGGATAAAAAGTTCCTATACAGGTATTCTCACCTGAGACCTTCTGGGACCCCACCAGCAAGCTGTGGATGTGGCAGCTGGAACAGGGGAGGTGAGCAGCTGTTCCTACAGGGAGGAGAGGATGGGTTCAGATGACCCAAATGGATGAATCACAGAATTCCTTCTCATGATGCTCAGTATAAGATGGTTCCTAAGAGAGAAAATGGTTCTCTGGCTGGTGGGCTGCCTGGGTTAGGGCTTGTTCATTTGTCATCTCTTCCTCTGTTGTTTCTAAATCCTGTTTCCTTGCTGGAGAAGACCATTGTTCATACTGACAGGTTGCTTTCTGCCTCCTCAGGTAGGACTAGTTCAGATGCTTCAAGGATTTGTGGACTGTCACCAGGGCCCTGGACTGCCTCTGAGTCCAGTTTGGGACTTTTCTGGTCATTATCAACAGCAGGGTCAGTATTTACCTATGTGCATACGTTTGTGTGTAGTCCACCATCGTCATTATTACTACTTATTGTTTCATTAAACCTTTTCTAGGTTTTTTTTCCAGTCTTAAATTTTCTCTCCCTTGTTCTCTTTTTTATCTTCTACTGGGAGGATAGTGGGGAATAACTGAGAGCATCTGTCACCTGGTTATAGGCTAAAACTGTGACACAGGTGTTAAAAGGTAACATAAGTTTTTCCTTTGTCCATGGAAAACTGCCAAATCATACCAGCATGTCTGATTTCCCAAATAACATAAACCTTAACAACTCAGTCAATATTCCTTCTGTGCAAGGAAGCAGAAAAGTTCCTCCTTTGGTGCATTCTTTCAGGGCCATGATATGGATGAAAAAGCAAAATTATCTAAGAAAGCTGTTAAAGAAATAATATAATCCCTTGTTTTTTCAGGTGACTGGAAAGCTGCCGTGCTTCACTTTTTCTGATTTCCTTTTTTAGGTTGGTTATGTTAAGATAGTTTGAAAAAACAACCACAAACCAAACAAAAAAAAATTACCAACCAAACAAAAATACCCATAAATGTTGACACTTCATTGAGCCATCATGTAGAAACTGCATTTATTTTGGCACTGCTAATGCTTAGGTTGCTTCATATAGCATGTATGGAACCTGTGAAAACTATTAAACTAATCAACATTTGTATATTTGTGGTTCAGCTTCCTAAGGTGCTGTTTGGTCTCAGTTCCCCCTAGGCTTTACCTGTTCTCTGTGATAGACTTCCACCATCTCAGACTGAGCCATATTCTGTAGGATGAGGTACAACAACTGAGACACAGTCCTGTATTACCACCTCCAGTGGACTTTGCTGTCCCATAGGTATCACGCCATACCTGCCAGCTGTGAAGGTGCAGTGGCACTAATACCCTACAGGAGCTAAAATAGCAGCAGCAGAGCAAGTTTATGTAACTGAATCCACCTCTATTTTGAGTCTATGTCTGTCCTTGAGAGGCTCTTTGACATGTGGTAAACCATTTACACCAACATTTTTCCCCAAGGTAAGTTGATTGCCCTTGAACAGTTACTGCCATCAGTCATTCTGAACTTTTGCAGCTTTTCTGTTTTCTACTTTAGGGTGAGTCCATTCCCTGGAAGTACCAATTCTTCTCAATTTATTATAAGTAGGCCTAAATAATTGCATCAGATCTTTCAAAAGGTAGAAACTATTAGGGATGATGTAGCTGGTGGAACTGATTGCCACAGGAAGCAACAGACTTGAAGACTACCCTAATTTTTAGAAGAAGGATTTGAATTCTTTTAGAGCACTGAAAAAAAAAACAAACACTTGACTTTTGGAAGGGATTAAAACCTTTTTTGTTGTAACATCTGTGATGAGTTTTAGGCACTGTCAGAGGTGCAGGCTCTGAGTAGGTGTTTCCACCCCACAAAATGGGTTGAGAGGTCTTGTTTGGGCTGGTGCTTGCTCCTCTAATGTTCTAGCTTCTGAAGTTCCAGAAAAGCCACCCACTAATATGGAGGAATGATTTTTCTGGAAAATCTACATTCAAATTTGGTCTGCCTAGATGGTAGGAGGACCTATACTCCTCTAAATTTATTTTCTCATTAATTCTGTAAGGCGTCCCTCTCTTTGAGTACTCCCCCCAAAACACATGGAGTACTTATTCAACCTCATTTTGCCTGAGAAAACCTTCCAAATGCACATACATGTTTTTTTCTGAGTAACAGGGAGCATATTTTTTGAAACAGAAATAGAAACTTGAAATAAATAGGGACATTTTTACCAATTTAGCATTTTGCATGCCCTCTATGATATTTATGCAACTGATATTCAACACTTTACTAATTTTATAACTGCTATTTTGCATGGTTTCTTTTATCTCACTGGCACCTCTTACACATTGGTAGACTTCCATTTTCATCTGATTTTACTCTCTTTTAATGTTCACTTTATATTTTGACATCCTTGCTCTGATTTTCTTTCTGCAAAACCCTCTTTTGCTCTATGTCACTAGCAAAATACAAAATGCTGTAAGGGCAGTTTTATTCAGATTTTATTTTAAGAATGAATAAATGTTAGATTCATGTCGTGAAAGATATAAACTACACTTGTATAATATCTATCAAGGAACACATTTAGAATGGAATAAAAACAATACAGTGCTGTTTGCTGTCTACTTCATAGGCATATATTTAATTAAGTTATGCTGCTTCAAAAAAAGCTTAATCTTTTTCTGTCCTTAAATTAAACTCCCTGTGCTCTGCAATGACCAAAACAAATAATCTATGACCTACAAACAAGACACTCACATTCCCTGAAGATTTACTTCATCTTCTCCTCTAGGTTATACATCTTTGAACCTCTCTTTTCTGTAACGACCTTCTGGTGCTCATTAGCATGCTGATTGCCATTAACAGAGCTATAATGCAGCAATTTTCTTGGTGTATGTCGAGGAGAAACACTCATCTGAATGCAGTCAAGGGACAAAATTAACTGCATAAATCTACAGCACAAACTGGATCTCATCCAACTTTACATGAGTCTTCCTCCCTCTGCTAGGTGTGACATCATCATCTTGCTCCCTGCTGACAGCTTAATAAGTATCCCCAGGTTCTGCACTATTTAATTTACCCCTTCTCTACATTTTGCAGATCCAGTGATAGATGACCACCTTGCTGTGTTTTCTCTCAATATAAGTTTACCTTATTTTTTCTGCAGTCTCTTCTAATTAGTCCTCAAGTTACAGATACGTTTATTAAACAAGGGTTAAACAAATAGATGTGTATGTATGTGCATACCTGGGTGGCACTGCTTTCCCATTTTGTAAAATAATTTACAAGACAATAGAGTGGGGAATTTTCTAACAAAAATATATTTACAGAATTAAGATTTCACCTAAGATGTGTATATTCTGAATATAAAAAATAAATTATTCCATATATGAGGTAGTAAATACCGGCCCAAGGTAAATACTGGCTTACTTTGAGAAAAACTTATCTCAGGAAAAAGATAGAACAGTGTTATAACTCTCTTCAAAATGACACAAACAAGCACCAAACCTGATAATTTTTGTCTCAGGGTGGTGTGGTGGACCATGGTGAACTGCAGAGGGAAGAGGATTCAGAAAATGAAACTTATCTAATTCAATCAAAAGCACAAGGTTTGGTTTGGGGTTTTTTTATTATTATTGTAATAATAATTTTATAATTATTTGATGCAATAATATTTTCATTATTATGGTTTGTAATTATTATAATTAAAATATCATTAGATTAATATTTTTATAATTGTAATAATATTGTAATCTGCAGCCAGATCTGGGAGCAAGCAGTTTCCCAAACCTCATGATTAAGATATGGCTAGGGTGAAGAGTGAAGAAGAAAGAAGTCACCAAAGAAATATAGTTATAACACCCCAAAAAGTCATATACCTCTCCCTTCCTGTGCAGGGCACATCCCTCCTCTCCAGTCCATTGTTCTCAGGGCTGCTCTGCATTCCCACATTTGCTGGGGAAAGAAAAGGAGCAAGGAAGATAAAGCAAGATATAACATCAGCAGTACAGTAATGTCACCTCCTGATAAGACACTATTGCCTTCTGCTATGTGTCTTTTGCATCATGAACAATCTTGTGCCATTAATATATATATTCTATGAGTGAGGAGCATAATTTAAGCAAACTTAATAGACTCCTCAGGGCAAGAACAGTTATAAGTGAGCCAACCCTGGCAGAGGTTTGCTCAACCTGTTCTTAAAAACTTCCATTGGTGGAGCTCTCACAGACTCCTTAGGCAACTTAATCTACCACTTTACTGTTAGAAATGTTTCCAGATGTCTAACTGGAACCTCATTGATTTAAGCCCATTCATCTTGACCTCCTTCAAGATTTTTTATATAGTTTTAAAATATTACTATGTGTCTCCTCATTTTTCTATCTGCTTCAAAATTCAGTTTCTCCTGTCAATGTTGCTACGTGTCTACCTAGAATATCAAGGGGGACAACAGGAAGAATTTTTTTTTTTTAGTGAGAAAAATAGACACCACTGAAGTTTTTTTGGGGATAAATTCTATCCTATGAACTGCAGAAGCATAAGGTGGCCTATGTGCCAGCTGGAGGTAAAGCAGAGGAGTGAGTGGATATCTTCAAAAAGGTCAGAGAAGTATCTCAAATGGCAATTAGATGAATGATGTATGAGCATGTTTTTCAAGTTGGCAAATTATGAGCATCATTTGTAAGAGTTTCAGTTAGGGATTTTTTACATTTGTAGAAGTAGTATTCTGGGGGCAAGGACAGAAATCCCCAAATAAATAATAACAATTTTCAACTGCTTGAGAATCCAGACATCTTTCAGACTGGTGTTTTCTTTCCAAATTATTTTGAAACTATCAAGACAGAATCATAAAATGTGGTCAATGGATTAAAAAATTACCTGCAAGTTAAATACACATAGTCAAAGGAATACATATGGCCACACACTTAGTTTCCTTAACCATCATCATTGCCCTCCCATAGAGGAGCATGAAAGTCTACTACAAAGTCTATATTCCTCTCACAGAGACATCTTAATGAAGTTTTGATTTCAGGGTTTCATTACAATAGAAAGTTCATAACAGTCTCTGATTTAATTTGATACAAATTAATCTGATTATAAAGAACTCAACTGCTGTAAAAAAAGGAGTCAGAAGGAATATGCAGTAATAAAAATGGTGGGGTTTCCTGCTAAATATAGAACAGAAATGAAACCAGAAAAAAAATTAGAATGTTTTTACCAAATACTGTTAACACATGTCATGTTTACCACAAAGTAAATGTGAACAGTTTATTTTCTGTGCCTGATGACTGATGGTAGCCAGCAGGTAATAAATTCCCTTGGTGTTGCTAATAATACTGGCAAAGAAAAACAACCATCAGTTTAGTGAGCTGTATGAAAAATCAGAGATCAATATTATACTAAGTCATCTAAAACCAAAAGTCCTTTAAGCATTTTCCAAACACAGAATGGGGCAACAGGAGGATGCTTCTGTGGTGATGAATTGTACACTATGCTGTCTGTTAGATGGGAAGATTACAGAGTAATCTTTTACTCTAGCTCCTATGTGATTTGAGTATAAATGAAGATGATCAGAAAGCAGAAGGTTTCTAAAGCTCTGGTCAGGTTACACGTATAGTAATTGCTGTAAGAATGGGTGATCCTAGTGATATAACTAGCTGTGCAGGACTGCTGCATATCAAGACAAAGGTGAAGGATCTACAGCTTGCTACACTTGCACCTTAGATTCCCACAGATGGAAATTCAACACAAGACTGGACCAGAGTGATGCTCACGGAAAGGGACAACAGGGAGCCATGGAAACGTGGATGCTCTGTAACCCAAATCACATCCCTCACTGTAAACTCAATTGTCTTTTTGCAGAAGTGATAAAACTGAAGGAAAGAATAATTTTTTTCTCTCCAAATTAATTTCTTAACATGGAGCTCTAGATGCTGTGATCTTGTCTGTTCCTGGATTTTAGATAGTTAAGCACCGAAACAGAGGGAAATATCAAAAGTTCGAGGATAAACTGAGCACTAGAAAAAAAATAGAGAAGAAAAAATGCTGTCATAATTCACTTTTACAATAACAAAAACAAACATTAGGCCACATGTGGCAGCAGGAAGAAGAAAGCACTGCTAATGGCAATCAGCTTGTCCTCCTGGTACAAAGAATCCTCATTATTACATTTGGAAAAAGCTGCACAGTACTCTGGAGGACACAGTTACAGCAAACTCAGGAGAAGTGTCTGCTGGAAGCTTTTCTGTCAGATCCAGTGCTGAGCATTGCTGAGAATATAGTATTATTGACACCAGAAGACAAAGTCAGGAAAAAACTTGAGTGTCTGGTCCTTGAAGTGGAGGGTGATGCAGAAAAGCCTATAGAAACCACAGAAGTGTCTTTGGCACTAACCATGATTGTTTTGGCCATATGACTTACCTGAGGGACTGAAATCTGTTGCCTGAGCATGGCTGAGCATCCAGGCATCATACAGCCATTGAGACTTCACCAGCTGAGTTTTCTCTGCATATGTCCCTTGCTGGACTTGAGATGTTAGATGCTGGATCACATCTGATACAGAGAACCAACCCTGAAATCTGCAGTCACAATGACTCTTACAAAATTTACATTTCTCCCTTTCATATAATAAAATAATTCCCACAGTACTGGTTCAGAAAATAGGGCATCTTGGTTTAACCTTAGCTTGGTAATACAGAGCACAGCCTCATCATTTGTATGAGTGGGACATAGAGGGAAGGGAGAGCACAGTCCTTCTTCAGTCATGTTGAATCTTTCCAACTCTCCAGAACAGTTTTCACTGTTTGGCAGGAAAGGAATAAAGGAGAAGAAGGAAGAAAGTAGTATAAGAAAGTAGTATCCAGTAGTATCAAGAACGTGCCATTGTCTAAGAACTCCCCCTGGAAGTATGGTGGGGTTATTTCACTCTCCAGAAGGTTGGGCTTTCCAGAAGGTGTAAACTGAGTGATGCTTACTGCCTTTATCCCAGATAAACTAAGCTAGAGGTAGGTTGTCAGGTTGGACAAACTGGGGCAGTTCTGACATGAGTAACTTCTTATTTATGAGCTGATCTTAGATTTCACTTGATATTATTAGTAGGGTTTATTTTATTTGGAGGGTCACTATTGTTGATGAATTAAATCACTTTCCATGATAGAAAACTAAAATGCATCCAAGGATCCTTCCTTTTGTCTGTCCCCTTACTGCCATCTAGAATATGGTATGCACTTCCACATCATCTGAATGACAGCATCTTCCCTCACCTGTACTGGGGTGCAGCTGGACTGTGATGCAGAAGAAAAATGTATTTTAGTCTCTAGGACTGAGCTCTCTCATGCGTGCTACCGCTCCTCCAGCTGCACCTCAGCCTGCCTGCCCAGCCCCACCTCCAGACCATGGTTCCAGGTACCAGTTCATCCAAAAATAAATAAAACCCTGAAGTGCTGCCTTTAGTGGTTCTGTTTCCTTCATGCAGACCTAATCCAAGTGAGGTTTACCCCTCCCTGGTGAACTTCCAACGTTAAGCACGGCAGGTCAGCGTTTCCTCACAGGGACATCAGTGCTGTGCATTCATCTTGTACATATTCATCCTACCAAATACGTTGTCTCTCTCTCTTTCCCACTTTCTTTTTCCCCTCAGCAAACCCAAATCTTAGCCTGTTTTATTTTTATTCAAATGAAGAGATGCACATTTAAAATCTCATCATTTATTAACCATTTGTTTAATTTCCTTCAAATCTGGTGGGAAATTCTACCTCAAATGCAGACCTCATATGACACTATGAAGCAGACACATGTATATAATATATATATATTCATATATTTATCTTACATTTGAAGATGAGAAGCAAAATCAGACATGCACACAGAAAATGAATTGCAATTTTAAATATGGATAAGATCCTGTTTCTCCATAATCTTACGTTTGTTTACTAGTATCAAAAGATTAGGTTCTTGTGAGATATATGAGTTCCATAGTACAGATTATATATAAATATACAATGCAAATAAAAAGAAATTGATACTAACTGAATATACATGAAGATCTAGGAAGTAAAGGAAGTTGATAAGGGAAGCAACAGGACACAATAGAGCAAAGACAGGAGAAAGAAATTTTTGAAGTGAATCAACAAAAGAAATACAAACAAAAGTAGCTGAATAGTAATATACAATGTGAGCAGTAACTCAGAAGAGGCAGAAACATTCAATAAGACAGTCTTTTTATAGGTCAGAAAAAGCCACATGATATAATACCTTTATAGGATGATGAAATACTTTTCAGTCCAAGATTAATTCAGTTAAAATTCAGATTCCAGAATTAATCGACACTAAATCAACAGGTGACTTGCATGCAAGAAATTTAGTAGCATGCCACAAGAGGAGCTCCCTGGGCCATAGGTGCTGTCTGTTCAATGGCTATTAAATTACTATGAAACTCAGAATGTGTAGAGCAAAATCTAAAATAAATGGATGAGATAGTAACAGACTTATTGTCCTGTGCAAAATAACACAACTTCATTAACAAAGAATTAAAACACAATAATATAATTAATGCAAATCAATATGGGCTCTTGGAAATTTGGTCTTGATACTGTAATGTGATTAGAAGTTTAGTTATGAAAGGTAATAGTGTGAATATAATACTCTGAGACTCCTGTGAGGCATTTGACTTGGTGACTCATGACATTTTGATAATGAAATTAGAACAATACATTATATAGCACCAATTAAATAGATTAAAAACAGGCTAATTGATAGCTCTCCAAATGTTATTCTAAATGTCTAATCATTTCTAGCTGAGCTCCAGTGGGTTTAGTTCTTTTTAACATTTTTATCAATGACATGGAATAAAATATAAAATCATCACTAATAAAGTTTTCAGATGACATAAAGATGGAGGTCATAATCAATAATGAAAAGATCATTGATGCAGTGATATGTCAAGCTTAATGCAAGAAAATCCTGTGCATTTGAAAACAAACATGTAGAAAAAGCTGCCAGGTTTGGATTGCTACAGTTGGGTTAATTAATTACTGGAGCACTGTTTGGGGCTTGTTTTATATATAAGGAAAATGATTCATATGACCCTGTTATAAAAGACCAGTTACATCTCAGCATCTTGTCAAGCAGCAGGTAAGCTGAATGTGCAGCATTCCAATCTTGGGTACCTTTGATAAGGTATCGGGAACCCTTTTTCTGACTGTGACAAATACATGTAAGCATCACTGGTGGAAGCCAGTACTGTCTTCTGATGAAGAAACAGTTTTTATCTATCTGGTACAGTTATGTACATGAAACTGAGATGAATATTCTCCTAAAATACATCACGTGTGATTTATATGAGGTTAAAAAGGACAGGCAAGCATCCGGCGAAGCTGATCTTCTCAGTTAACATACTTACTAGGTCAACATATGGGAGTTTCTTTGATCTTGGCTCATGCAAGATATCAGGAAAAAGAAGCCTCCTATTAAAATTTCATGTCTTATAATTAATGATCCCTTTCATAAAATTGCCTCTAATATCTTTGAATCTTAGACAGACTGAGTCTACCTGCAGGGAGAATTTTCTTTGCAGAGATGCATGGAAGATCATAAATTGCCCTGTTTTAGTAATTTATTGGGTTTTCAAGGGGCTAAAACTTCCTTTTTCTAAAGAGCAGAATTCAAAAGAAATTTCCTGCTGTAATGAAATTAAATATAGAAACATTTTTTAAAGGTCTGTAACAGAATCAAGTATTTTATATAGAATGTGTCCTGAATAAACTTTAGATCTAAGGACATTTGTTTTCAGATTTATTTTTTAGGTTGCAAAATGAATAAATAAAAATACAGCTTTCAGTGTATTGTAATGTTCTGTCTAACTTCAGCCGTGCAATACTCAAAAACTTATTTAGACAGTGGTTATGAAAAAAAATTAAATTCAGGAATGTGTTCAGTATACACACACACCAAAAGAGAAAAAAGTGCCCTTATAAATTGAAGTCTAAGCTGCAGACCACCTTGCAATGAGCAGCTGAGAAACCCTCTCACAGAAAGTGCATTTGTAGGAAAGCTGCTGTGGAACTCAGAGCTCCCACTGATGAGTGGGCAGGAAGCTGGTGCAGGAAGCAGACACTCCTGAGGGGTGCCTAGAGGTTAGGAGCCCAGCAGAACCCTCTGAAGGTTCCAGCCCAAATTCCGTATGCTGCCAGTAAAGCTGAGACTTGGACACAGAAAGTCAGATAAGCACTTGGGATCTTTCATCACAGGTTTTCTGAGACAACAGCCTTTGTCTCTTTACCTGCAGAATGTATAAAAATTGTCGAGTGCCTCTGTAAAATCAAGAAGTAGATTTCAGAGAGAGATCCACTTCATTTACTAATATTAGGTACCTTGTCTTCTCAAACGATTATACTTTGGCTTAAGCAATTATTCTAATGACTTTGATTTGGGAAACATAAAATTTGTGTGGAAATCAGATCTTGATCCCAGGCTGCCTGGGTCCCCTGTGTATTCACAAGCCTGAAATAATTTTCTGCCAACACACTCTGCTACTGGCTCTCGTATTTATAAATGCTCTTCATAAATCACTACTTTTGCTCAGATTTAGAGTGAAGTATTTGTGACAAGTTACAGCCACAAAAATATCACTGTTTTTTTAAAAAATAAGATTTTATTATTATTAACTCTAAGCCTAGTGCCGCTTCAGATGAAGTAAGATTCCCCTTTTTCCACTACTGACACACTGGACAAATAACACTAGTACTGGTTTTCATTTCCAGTTATTCAGAAGTGAGGGATCAAAATTCTTTTTTTTTTTTCCTTCCCTTTTTTGTCTTTCTATCTGTGTACAGTCTAAATACTGGGACCATTAGATTCAAGGAGACTTTCCACTGTTACCTCTCAAAGGCAGCCAGAATTATTATTCCAGTTATCTTTTTCATACTCTCAGAGAGTGAAGTCTTCTTAGAACTTTTCCTTGTGCTTCTAAACATACAACAACTTGTGAAGAATTTATTCAGCTCAGATAAGGCAGAGCACATCCTAAAAATTACTGTTGTTATTTATGCACTGTTTTGCATTGTGTAATTGAATTTGGTGGTTGTGAAAGCCTTGGAGATTGAAATGATTTGCTTATGTATTCACAAAACAAGTGTTGGAAGTGCAAGTTTGCCCAGCGAGCGTGAGGGTTGGGCCTCGGGAGAGGCCCGATGCAAGACTCAAAAGAGCCCGTGGCCTTCAGATCCAGAAAATTCCTTGGTTTTCTGAGACAAAGTGCAGAAATCACAACCACAACCTCATATTAATTCTTCCCAGGATTAAGTGTCTGGCTTAGAGACAGCTCCTCTCGTTACTCTATACAGTTGCAGGAGAGGAAGAGAGGCAACCCCGGGAGGTCATGGGCAGCATCACCCCTTGTGTCTGTGCTGCCTCAGTGGGGCACTTGGACTTCTCACTCACACACCTACAACCTTATCTTCTACCTTCTCTGTTAAAGAGCAGCAGAAACCCCCCTCTGGGCTGTTGTGAGGAACAACCTTCAGATGTTAACCAGGTCTCAGCTGCTGCTGAGATGGGCAGAAGGCACTATATAGCCCACTATTAGTCCCCTGGGCCATCTTGGTCCCCAAGAGTTAGTTTAAGCTCCACACTGACCTTTTCATTCAGACTCCGAGTTTCTCAGAGGTGTATCAAAGCTGGTAGCTGAAGTAGCAAACTAATCACTTGCATGTAGTGCATAGTGCTGCAGGCATCGGCGTGATAAATTGTCCAATTTTACTAAGCAAGGTTGCTCGGATAAAAGAGACTCACAATAAGGGTATATACAGCTGTCTTTGTTATGGACTAAACAATAACAGGCGTGGGTCTGATGCTTTTTTTGTTTTTATTTTTAATTGTCAGAGTCTTTCTTAAAAAGGGAAAACACCTTCAGTGAAAAGATTTTAAAAGCTGCAATTTGCATAAGTATTTTAGAATATTTTTGAAGTAACAGCTGTCATGAAAGGCTGTATTTCCATTTGTTTACAAAAATAGGAAATCATTACCATTTTGATGTCCCCTGAGAACTGAAAAATACATATATAAACACAGAGCAGATTAACACAGAGAACGAATGTGTGTCCTTGTATTCACAATGCCTGAGCTGCCCCCTCTGCAGCTGGGAGCCATAAGTTTATACTTTCACATTGGCCCCCATGATAATCTTACTTTCATATTTAAATTATTTAATCTTCTCTCAAAGCAATGTTAATGCTAGTCCTTTCTGACCTATGACTATGTCTCCTCACATTCAGGGGTTCAGAATATTTGGAGACAGTCTGTCTAATTTTTTTTCTGGTTTTGTAAATGCTTTTATTCCACAGGTCAAAATGTTTTTCACACATGCAAAATGCAAATAATGTATAGCTTAGCTTAGTTGTGATAAAATAACAAAGATATTTGCATTGAATGCCCAGATATGTATTAATGAGCATTACAAGACATGCTGGCATATGTAGTATCAAACTTAACTGAGCATCTTCTCAAAAAAGTTGAAGACAAAGTTGACAGGCTTCATTTCAGGTTTGTCTGAGTTCTCACTTTTTATTCAAAACAGTACTTGACATTGAGTGAAATTTTTTTAGATTATTTCTGGCCATGTAAAATTAGATAAATCATGTAACTAGACATGTTGTCTGCTTTTAAATTAATCACAGATAAAGTGTTACCCATTGAGGACTATTTCTACATCATTCTGCACTTAGCAATTAATTACCGCAGACCAATTAATTTCCAGAGAAGATGGTATCAGGAAGATGGCACAAGGCTAACACAATCTTCTGTATGATTTGTTATCACAGAATCCTTTCTTTTTCACTGAAATAAAATGTGATGAAGGTACAATCTTACCCACACACTCATTCCATTTGAGCTACAGGGAAAAGTAGAGTTTTTTGGTCTGTCTTAGTGGCTGGTGCTGTTGCCAGATGAATGGGAAGCTGGCAGGTGGCTTTATTGCATTGGCACTGCCATCAGTTATGTACCTGCCAGCTTTGTGCCTACAGTTGTATCAATACCTGAGCTGCTGTGGTTATAGTTCTGACTGCAATAGCAGAGAGCTCAGGACAGCCTAAGAGCTAGGAATTTGCCCAAGGTGGATTTGTGCTCCTTTCTGCCATCACTGCATGATCCCTGGCACATGGTGCGGCTGTTCCAAAGCCAACTCAGGGAGCTACTGGTAGCTTCAGCTGTAATTTTTGTAGTGACATAGACATCCTTTAGGCATAATTTTCCCTGAAATATTCAAGGCCAGATTGGATGGAGCTTTGAGCAACCTGCTCTAGTGGGAGATGGGGTTAGAACTAGATGAATTTTAAGGTTCCTTCCAACCCAAAGGATTCTATAGCCAGATTTGGAATAGGATTGCAATGTCACTCAGCACTGCCATGCTTACTTTTCATATGTCAGTTCCCTGCATACTATTCACAAAACCAAGTTATGCTCTGCAGTTTGGCACAATAGGGTGGGAAATTATCAGTGTCTAGCATTAGGATTCAAACAGCAGCATTCTGGTAAGTTAAGTAGAAAAAAGGAGGAAAAAGTCAATGCCTAAAATAGTCAAGGGGAAGCATGAAAGTGAAAGAAATAGTGGAAATTATTTCTCCTTTCATGGAGTTAGGCACCTATACTAAGAAATGATGGAGGGCAGCAGGGACCACTGCTTCACTCCATACCCCACATTGCTTAAGTCTCTGAGGGGAAACATAGCTGCCTGGGGTTTTTCTTCTAAGATGAAAGTGGATGAAGTTTCAACTTACGCTGGTTGGGGCACCCACCCCAGATAGGTTCTGTGACCTCTTCAGCTCCTGAACATCTCTCAGTTCCTATAGAAGCTGTTAATATGGCCAAGTGTGTATGATTCAGAAACATTTAAAACCGAAGTCAATCTGAGTTCAGATGTGAGGCAGCATAAATGTGTTATCAGTAGCAACATGAAAGTGAAACAGGAGAAAGGATTAGGTTTCTCTAAGCTGCCATGCCTGTGGTGGGTTATAAAATTACCCTTGATGCATACCACAAACAGCCACTGGCATACAGAGGTCCATCTTGTTTGCTTTCTGTCTGCAGTTGTTACATTACCAAGAGAGAAAAATAGAGAAGAAGCTCTCCTGGTCTCAAAGGAAAGGAAAAGCTGCAGAAACAGTGAAGTGGATCTGGAACACCTAACTCCTTTCTAAATGTTTTGTAACTACCAGTTAGTGAAGCTCATGTGCTGCAATTCCTCATATAGTCACTGGAGAGAGACAGTTCTCTGTGAAAATACCCAAGGGTGTGAACCACCTGGACTGGTTTTATTCTGCTCTAAACAAAAGAATAAAGGAACAATTGCATTTTGCCATCATTTTTTTTACAGCATCTGTTTCAGATTATATCCCTAAGATCCCACATCTACAATAGTCTTTCTATTTACATCCTGACCTCTTAGTAACAAGATACACCTTCTATCTGAGACATGGAACTGAAGTTTAAATAGCTGTCTGTTGCTTCAACAGGTTCTGCAGGCGAATGAGAACATGACATGGAAACATCAAGCAAGAAGCCAACATCATCAAATGTTTAAGATACAAAGTTATTCCTAGTATTATATTGAACCAGTAGAACTACTCATTTGACTACTGATATAGTCCAAACACAAGGCCTTCAGCAGAAATCTTTACCTTTATGGTTCTATTAAAAGTTTCACATTGACTCCACTGAAGTTTTGGGGGTTTAGGACAATGTCCAGTAGAGGGAACTGATACAGCCAAGACAAGATATTATTGAGAGGTAAAATAATTTAAGTTGGAGAAAGACATGGAGGTAATCTGAAATGTTAAATGGGATATTAAAATGCTGGTATGTCAAGGAAGAGAACACCTATACTGCAGGGAAGCAGAATAGTGCATGAAGAAAGGAGAGGAAAATAAGAAGGCTGAGATCAGAAGCCCTGTGGCTAAGGTGAACAACACTTTGGTGAATGACAACAAAGTGTGACCTACAGACTGGAGTGGTAGTCTGTATGCTTTGCCCAGGAATGTGTGTGCAGCTTCACAGGACTTTTTAATCAAAAGTTTCCAGCCCACTCTGGCTTAACCTTTCAGGCTGAAGGAACTACGTTATCATGAATAGTGACTGGGATTTGGCCATGAGTTTCCTTTGGCACCTGAGTTCTCTTCATAACAATGCAGAGGCTGAAGTCTCATGATTTAAACACAGGAATCGCATAAAACAAGAAAATCTACTTTGATATTGAAATCACCTTCCATGTAGTTTCCTGCAAAGAAAAAATTTTCTGTGAGAAAGAGTCCAGATAACATGATGTCTAGCGGTTGTCTATAATGTACTTTCCTTTTTATTAAAAAATGAAAATGAAAATATAACTTTCTTTTTCCAGTCTGCATTGTTTTCAGTTTAGAATTTTCCATGTACTTCCAGTACTCCTGTGTTAGTCTGTAAAATAATTGAAGAATAAAAAATGTAGCAATACCGCTAAGGTTTTTATGTTTAAATAAACATAATTCATACATGTTATAAAAAGTATGTGATCTCTACACAGAAATAAAGTTTGAATATGTACATAATTCACAGTCAGGAGGCCTGAAGAAGGCATGTCTAAAGTTGGTCAATGGTCTAAATCTATACAGGAATTGTAGTATTGGTGTGTCTCAGCTATAGTTTCTGTTAGAATAACAAAAAGTTGTCTACAGTACATGAAAAGAAACAAATGATTTGATGACACAGCCTGTCTGTATTTATAAATAGCCTTCCCCTAAAGACAAGCATTGACATATCATTTTAATGTGTTACCGTAAACTGTAATGTCAATGCGTCCTTGGTGCTTTAAAATAAAGATTGATACATGCACCATTTTGCCAGTCTCTTTTCAGTGGTGTCCAGTAATAGGACAAGAAACGATGAGTTTAAGTTAGAACATAGGAAGTTCAACCTCAGCATGAGGAGAAATTTTTTCACTGTGTGGGTGACTGAGAACTGACACAGGCTGCCCAGAGAGTAAATTCTCTTCTATGGAGACATTCAAAACTGACCTGGGTTCGTGTATGGCCTGCCCTAAGTGCCCCTGCTTTGGCAGGGGGGTTGGACTACGTGATCTCTACAGGTCCCTTCTATCCCCTAACATTCTATGATTTTATGGAAAATTTATTTCAAAATATTGTGATAAACTCTGGTCATCTGATGCAACCTGGAGTATAAAATGTGACTCTTGATCAGAAAATATTAGGAAATTAACATACAAGGTTGCTCTGATTTAGTATATATTAGACTACTGATCAAGTTACAATGTGTTGTGTCCTGATGTGTTTTGTTATGATAAAGGGTTGGTAGGAAAAACTTCTCTGCACATTGTATATAAACTGCACAACCTTTGCTGTATCAACTTTATGCTCCAATAAACAAGACAATAATGACAAATTATCAAAGCAGTCCTCAGATGTGACCCTCAATTGGAAGAGCAGCAATTTAATGAAGACAAAAGCTAGGTGAAAGCTGCTAATATCATTTACTGATAAACAAATTTTCTCAAGAGGCTCCTAGCTCAATCCCCTGAGGCCCCATAAACCTGCATAATTCCATTTAAAATATTGTGCAATTCACTAAATTAGTCTTTGAACATCCTTACTATCCAATTACGAAGCCCCAGCATGGACAGAATAATGAAATTTTTCAAACTGTGGAATGCATGTGGTCTTAACAAACTTATGACAAACACTGAAATTAGCTTTCAGTTTTGAAGCCAATGTAGACTATTGCTAATGCTTCAAGTCAGAGGTAAAACAATAAAACGCTATTGCTGTGGTTAAGCAGGATGTAAAAAAAAATAAATCTTTGACTTACACAGAATTCTCGATACAGCTTACCTTCAGGAAAAAAAAATCACAGGAACTTGAATGATGTTTCTGCATTTGCAAGCTATTTGGCCTGCTTAAGTTCTAGTAAAAGCTTTACTGAATAAAGGGTACAAAATACCTCCTGGACAGTTTTATCTTCCAGGCAGGCAGAAAAAGGCGAGAGTTTCAGAAGTGAAATTTATTTCTGTTCAAGCATTGCAGGCTGTATTATTAAAGTCATTTGTCATGGTTTGAATATTTCTGCCTGATTCACCATTAAATTGGCCTTCTAATTACCAACTTTGTCATGAAAAGCAGTCAGGTTGCTTCATTCACCAGAAAACTTCAATCTCTTAATAACAGTTTGGTTCAAATAGTGGGGGAAATATTGTTAAGCTTAAAATTTAAAATGGCTAGGATAAACACCATAAAAAAAACCCACAGCAAACTGAAACAGGATCCATAAATGATGGTTCCAAATGCTACCCAGAGAATATTCAGAATTTATTTTTATGAAAGATTTATTAATTTGGATGATAAATATTTTACCCTTTAAAAATGCAAATTCATTTATTTTGAATGTATATGCAAAACTGAAATGAATCCATGTAACTTAGGGCAGTGAATATTCATATTAGGAAAAAAACTCCTGGTCCCAGCTTCTACTGTTACAGATGCTCAGGACAATGTACAGAACGTTTGTGCAATTATTTTTCAAATTCATGTCTTTATTTAGAGCGATCACAAATGTTGATGTTGCAACTGCACTAATAAACTTTTAGGCAGGAATAAAACTGCCTTCACATGCAAGATGTTTTCATGAAACCATGATAGTAATTTTCAGAATGAAGTTGTGAATTACTTTCTTTGATAGCTGTGGCATACCAGGCACTTCCCCTTGCAGCTCTGTACTGTGAATTCACAGCCTCACTGCATGCCAGATCATACTTAAAGTGGTTTTCAAAAGTGAATGTGGGGTTAATTATAGAGATTTCACTGCACATTAAAATTGCCTTTCTTTTGTGGTATTTTAATTACATGAAACAGGCCACATATAATATATAGCTCATTTATTTACATGCAGTCTATATATCTATTGGTCTATATATTTTTTTTAAGACTTCAGTTATTACCAATCTATCTCAAAAATTTTAGGAAGCTGGGAGTTACTGCTTTTTTTTTTTTTCCCCTTCTGTAAAATAAATACTGAACCTTACTTTTTTTGTAGAATAAATCTGTAAATCTTGTTAATTAAGGTTTTTAATTAAGACCTAGTATCAGTCTCCTTACACTCTACTTACCCCAGCACAAAAAGAAACATTTTCCACTCTAGATTAGGGCAGTAATTCCACTAGTTCTATAGCTTCCTTCCAATATCTGACAAAAGATGAGGCGAAAACTTTCCAGTATACCCAAGCAAAATATGTAAAACTTTGTTAGCTGTATCTAAACCCACACTGGGATACCATGTTGACCCTGTCTCCTAAGGGAAAGATGACCTTTGCTTAAAACAAACATGTTTTAGTGGGTGTTAAGATGACTTGGGTTTTTAAAACTCAGACCCACCTATTAGGTTACTCAGATTGCTATCACTGTATCCTTCCTTGAGAACTGATGAAGGTCTCCCAATCAAGTTCAAAAAAACATGTATATGGCCATGAGAATAGGTGAAAGGTTGAGGAACCTGAAGGCAAACTAAACTGTGAGGATTTTCTCTCCTTATTACTGTTATTGATAACATAATGACCTATCTGAGACAACTGATCAACAGGAACCAGTAGGAGACAGAGAAGAACATATACTGAATAGAAAAATATGAAGATGTAGAAAGAAATTCAATGAATGACCCTCTTTTTTTTTTTTCTTTTCTTTCTGCCTTTTCTTTAACAAGTGTTTTTGGGACCAATGTGCTGGTGAGGCATGATGCAGTCCCTTTTCTGAGACAACAGTGATAAATGAAATTGTTGCAGGAAGAAAATGCACACCGAAAGTTCTTCGTGTTTTAGACGTTTATCACATGGGAAAGTTCTCAAGTAGAGCTCCCAGGTCAGGATGTGTAGTGATCCACTGACCTGTACCATGGTGTCCTACAAGAAACCATAGCTCCTTCTGCAGCCTGTCTCAAAGGCCTGTGGGATGAAACATTTTGCTTTGACTACAGTCGTACACAGTCCTGAATCTGGGTATCTCCTAAACTACAGATTATGAACCTAAACCTACTAATGACAAAAATGTCATCAATTTTCTGCAAAATCCTTCTATTTCAGTAAGAAGATTTTATTTAACTGCAGGGCAGTTTCAGAGAGGATGCTCTCACTGACAGTTGTACATTCTCCGGCAGGATTTTGCGTAGGAAATTGTTGCAGGTGACAAGAAATTACAAAGAAGTGAAAAAGAAATTTGGAGGTCCAGCATGAGAAAGAGCAAATATAGGGATGTGGTAGCAACAAACCTTCAGAAGATGACAGTGAGATACACACAGAAAAGGAAGGATAAATAGACAAGTACCCTACATGTTTGCGAACAAAGGATTCAGTCTCCTGGATTTCTGTTGGTCCTCATCCTGTATAAAGGACTTCTTCACAGTCTTTTTCCCCTGACCCATCACATGACTCCATGAAATGCAACAGGAATTTTAGTTTGACAGCTCTACTAAATTGAGTGTTTGATATTTGGAGTGATATAGCACAAGTTAACTGCTTCTCTGTTGCTTTCTGTGACTGTGTTGGAAAGTCACTTGCCATTGTTGCCTGAGCATCCTTGCTAGAGAAGGCAGGTGGTCTGCTCTGGATTAGGGTGAGCATAAGAATCAGTGTGGTGGGAACAATCAGGTATTTTGGGTTACAGCCCAGCTTTGAGATCTCAGCTGATAGAACAGCATAGACAGAGCCAAAGAAAGCAGCACCTCTCCCAGCAAAGCACAAATGGAGATTCTGACTGTGAAAAACAGCGTCCTGCAGGAAGCATATCTGATGGGGTGGCCAGAGAACACCTAGTTGAACACCTGAAATATAGGGATCTACAGAAAAACAGGGACTGCATCATCCTGCAGGAAATTGCTTCATACTAATGGGTTTTTTTAATTATTTTATTATGGTAAAAGTATTATACCAGCATCCCTGAGGAGATATGCTTGAGGTCTACACTATGGAGGGAAGGAACAGATCAAGAGACAAAAGAAACTAAGAAGAAAGAAAATAGATAGAAAGATCTTTCTGGTAGGTATGCTGCTTTTGCACAATGTCAGCACAACAGTGTTCTGACTGTTATCTAGATATCAGACTAATACAAATGCTAAATTAAAATTGCAGCTAATAAGGAGACAAAGGTAGAAGGAAGACATTCTCAGAAATAAAACATATTGCCATGATTGTAAAAGATTAACATTTTTCTTATTAAATGATGAGCTTGCTTTTTAATATCAGCATTATAATAGACTATACCATGAATCTCTTTATCATACCTAAAGCACTGTTAATTCATCTTTCATGAATACATTAGAAGAAAGAGTTTTCCCAAAGGCAAACACATCATACATATTTGCAAATGTCTTACATAATGATGCAAACACTATGCATAGAGAGTAGCTGTATTATGGTGAAAGGGAGAAACAGAACATGCACAAAAAAGACTTTCATTCAATTTCATTAAATACTTAAACCGACAAAATAAAGTAAGTCCAGTTTGCTGTATATAAATCTTGCAGGCAAGGAAAAGGCTGCTGCTTAAATTTATTCTTTGGTTTAAATTCCACTATTCATAATAAGGAGCTGACGACTGTAGATAGAACAAATGATTTGTTAACACGTCAATTGCATTTGTTCTTAAAATAAAATGCTGCTCATTATGCATTTATATCTACTAGCAAATTCCTAAATATCTTCTTCTTTGTGAAGCAGTACATGCACCATAATCTACTTTAAAAAAATCTTATTGATATACTACAGTGTGGAAATTAAATTGGAAATCATGGACACAAAACGAATAGTAGTCATTTTATTTAGCTTGTTACTACCTAGTCTAGTCCAAGAATATTACCTTAACAGTAGACTCTGAATTCATGAGGAGTTACATAAGGGCCCTATTGTCAAACAAACCCAACCCATTTAGTGCCTCTTTTGCATCTACATAGGAAGTTTTCTTTTATTATCCACCAGCCCCTAGATCTTATTATAACTATTGTTTAATTTCTGCTCTGACAGAGCAAATGACACTTGTACAGGCCTCATGGGGCTGCTGATGGAAATGTGGCTCTCTCCTTCCATTGTGTCAGTTCTTTTGTGAACCTTTATAATTAGCCACTTAACAAATTGAGGAAAATGAATCTGTGGTTGTGAAGTGCTCACTGGTGCTAACTCAACCATGTGACAGTCCAAGCTGATACCTAAAACATCACGACACTCAGTTGTCCAAAGGGTTAACAAAACCTCATTATGGCAGGTTAATACATAAAAATGAGGTAAGTGATCACCAAGAGGACCCAGAATAGTTAGGGTTATTTCTTTTGGTTAAAATACATACAATTATTTCAAAACAAACAACTTCAACTCCATTGTCTTCCCAGAAGGAATTTACCAAATTATACAGCAGAGTGAGTTACATTTCATGATTTGAAACCTGTCCTGGCCAACACTCTGTGATTATCTATGGGAGTTTATAGGCAGGATGACAAGTCACCAGTTGTCTCTTCCAGAGAAAAATGTGTCCCAGTTTTTAGTATGTCACATTTCACATGTTTCTGTACGATACACCACAGACATTAGTTGAATAAGTAATGTTATTTCTAACAGAAGTATATCCTGAAGTCATAAGTGTTTTCCCTACAAAATATCTTATTTTTTGCAAAATACTGTATTCTTTTTTGTCTTGCCATTTGAAAAACAATATCTTATTTCAGTCTAGTAAATAAACCTGACATATTATTTTCTGTTTGATTATTGTTTGGTTTGTTTTGCTTTTTTTTTTTTTTTTTTTGTGAGTGTGTGTTGGTTTGTTGGTTTGGTTATATTTTGGTTTTATGCAAATGTGATTTCTCTAAAAAAAAAAAAGGGCATATTGTTTTGGTCTAAAAATGGTTTTTACTGCACTTTTTTAAACTGACTTATTGTCTACTGGTTCTATTGTCAATAAAAGACATAAAAGGATTTCAGTGTGTTAATTTCATATGCATATATATATATATATACCTACACACACACATATATGTTAGTACATATCTATAGATGTCCACCAGAGTTTACCGTGCTTTCAGCTACTAATGTACCTAGAAGTGTGAAGACATATCTACATAGAGGGAATTTTCCTTACTGACGAAACAACCTTTGAACTAGGAGCAGGAATCAGAATTTCTCCCATTCTCAGGCGAGTGATTTAACTACTGAGCTCAATTAGTCATGACATCTTCTTCCCATGTAGTGGGAGGACACCAGTAAGGGAAGTGCAGTGAGCCCTCCCTCCTCACCCTGAACAGATGGTTGCTCATTGATTAGGTCGTCCCTTGAGAACTGGGAATGGCAGGCTTGAACCTCTGCCAACAGAAGGGGAATTAAATCCACATCTTCCTTAAAGAGTGTCTTCTATCCACTGGAAAGGAAAGCTGCACTGTAAAGACATTTTGGAAGCAAGACTGCTTTTTGAAAAGGCTATAATGCAGCTATCTGAATCTAGAAAGATGATTGGGTTCAGGCTAATGCTGACTCTTCATTGAGCAGGATCCCTGAGCTGCTGGGATATAAAACACATTCATCTTCCATACATTTCAGATTAGCCAGGGCAATATCACTCCCAATAAACTGGCACTGGTGAATGCTGGTCTGATCACACTGTCAATGTGAAGCATCTAACATGGCTCATATTCTCTGGAAGGGATTGTAATACAGAACAAGGCTCCGTGAGTTTCTCTTCAAACTCTTAAATTTCTAAACTATACATTTCCAAAATGGTTTTGAAACTCTGGGAAATCTCAGCAGAAGTGAATTCAGTTGTGGAAGCTCTCACTTTTTCTCTATAAATACTGGATTGATTTGGGCAGTCCCATACTGGCAAAATATAAACAGATTTTAAGAACTTAGACTTATATTTCAGTAGGGTGGTAAAAAAAGTATTAGTCTTCAGATGTCCATCTAGAAAAGACAGAGATGTATATCTTAATATTAAAGTTATTTTTGTGTTCAGTGGGTACATAAAAGGAGACAAAATGTACTTTTCCCACTCAGTGGTTAGTGATACCAAGTAGGTCTGCATGGAGATGTAGAACACATTGCACTGTCCAGGCAAAATCTGACCTTTATGACTGCACAGTTCAGTGGCAGCAGTGTGCTGCTAAAATAGATTATTTCTGTATACATGCAGCTGTAAATGAGACTAGGGACTGTGCATGTCATAAAAAAGCTGGCATATAACAAGACATGCAGCGTTCCGGCACTCTTCCAGCTTCTCAGTGACTCACACTGTTGTAGCATCAACATCTGTCATGAGATTCTTCCTTGGTCAGTATCAACTGAGCAAGCCCTTACAGGAAAAGAACTGAAAAATGCTTAAAAATTAAGCAGTGCAGTATATACCTTTCCACCAAGAAAGGAAGGTTGGTGGATGTTGGAAAACAGTGAGGGAAAACTAAAGCAACCAATATGGTTGGTAAACAAGCTTCAACTTCATTGCACAGTAACTTTCACTTATATAGTGTTTCTGTGACCACACCCTGACCACCACACAACAACATAATGTTTTATTGGACACCCGGTGTGTTTACCTGTAGCACAGCAAATCCCTGGTGCAGGTAGCACAGGATTATGGGCCGATATAATTGGCCCCTCAAACATGGGGTTGGGCATGGCAAAGGGGTCACAACCCCTACATTTTCGGGAGTATTCGGGAACATTCTACAACATTCTACAACAGGTGGACAGATGTACATAAACCATGGACAGGGTGGGTCCCCTGGCCATGGTAGTATGGACACCTAGATGGGTTTTGCCACTTGTTATAGTAGTCAGCACGCTGGAAATTGCTTCACTTGTTGAAGGTGTGAAACCAAAGAACAAACGTGAGCAAAAGGCTACTTATGGTTGAAGAAAACAGCTTGGTATGGACATTTGAGAATGTCTGAAGAAGAACCTGAAGCGAGAAGGAAACGAAAAATAAGACCCACCTTGCACCTTCAGTGTGCTCACACACACAAAACTCCTGCCTTACAGTCCCCTTCTGGAATACCATTTTTGTTTTAAGTGCTTCCCATTTCCATTTTCTTGCAAGTTATAAACTCCTCTGAGGCTAATGAGAGAGACAGCAGTATTATTTTCTCTGAATGCAGTATGTACCTACATTTTCTAGCTTGATGTTATTCCACCTGACTATGGTGACTTAAATCAAAAGGCTGCTAGGGAAAAAAAAAAAGTTAGAAACAAAACAATGACAGAGATGAGCTATCTCCAGAGAAAGGCCAAGCAACAGGGAAGAAGGCAAAGAGCTGTTCACTGTGAGATAGGCACTGGCTTGTGTCCACTCAGGCTAAGAGATGTACCTTCCCTGACCAAAGCCTTAGAGAGAAAAAATTAAATTGTTCATAAAGGAAATAAATCTCTGGCTAAATAAGGGTGCTGTGGGGAGTATATGTTTGAAAAAACAATGCTGCAACGAGGTAGTAGAACTAGGAGCAACAGCAACTGCCTATATCTCCCAGGCTAGAAAAGGGGTGCCCACTCCGAAAAAAAAAGTTCAGAAAACTCACAGTAATAAGCAAGATTCAGAAATAGGTCTTCTGTTGTTTTTTCTCTCTTCTCAGAATGCTGTGTACTCGGCAATGAATAAATAATGCTCTGTTTTGAAGAAGTGGCCTTGCAAGCACCAAATACAGCTGGATTGGCTGCTTTTTCACAGGTGAAAGACAGAGGGCTGTAGCCCAGTTATCTTGTCTAGGGACTGAGCAAGTGAATTTAAAGAGGGGCTGTGAAACCTCTCACTAGCACGTTATATTTGGGAAAGATAAAAGCACCAAAAAAATAATACTCACTATAATAGTGATAACCAGAGCTTGGATTGCTGGAAGTTGTACACTTTTGCTTCTCTCAGATTCTGTCATGGACTTAAGAAAAACTTATGCCAACTATGCTGGGTACAGTGGGGTCTTCCATGACTTTTGTAACTGCAAATTTCCAGGAGGCATGAGAGTATCAGAAAAAAAAAGAAGTAGCAAAAATGATGGCTCCTGCCAAAAATGATCCCACCTACTTTGGAAATAGCTGAAGACTCATCCTGGAGACTTGCAGAATTTGGGGCTGTGAAAGATGAAAGGTATTTTAATGAGAGTTCATTGGGGCTGTGACTGTTCATTGACCTGATAAACACTTTTACTCCCAAATAGCTATTGGTTTCCACCATGAATCACTAACAACAAAAAGTGAAAGCTGACACATATATATCATAGAGGCCTTTTCTACACATATATTGGAAGCCTCAGCAATAAAAAAGACGATTAAAGAGAATGTTGGTTCATAAAGATATTCTCACTATGGAAAAAGCAAGGTGTTTCAGAAGAATGACATGCTGGAACTTCCTGTGCTACAAAATCCATTACACTTATTCTGTCAGGAGAGAATATTTATACCACTTTGAGTCCCAGCCTGACAGGTCACATAAACACTGAATAGCCTTCTAGAAAGTATATATATATGTATAGCATTTATATATATATATATATACAGATCTAAAACGACTACACACACACAAACTGAACTGTACAGTTTTCCTATTCTGTTTTGATTGTTGCATTATCAAGTCATATAGACTTATATCTCTTCCCAGTGTGCATCATGCAAGCAACTTCCAGTTTACTCTGTGTTATAAATTCCCCCTGGCACGTTGAAATTTTAAATAAAAAGCCTAGAATATATGATCATGATTAATTGAAACAAATTAGATGTATTACTCCATGTAGGAGCCAGTATTGACCTACTCTAAAATGCATTATTGGACCAATTTTAAAGCAGAAGAATCACAGTCATTGATTAGCAGCTGTTGGAATGCATCTTACATCAATACGTAAGTGTATTTTCGACAGTTTTCAGTGTGCTGTTACAAGAACTCCTCTGCAGCCTATATTTTCTGCCTCCTTCTCCACTTACCTTTAGTATGTCTTCCTACTAATAGCAAGGAGCAAAAAGGCAAATTCTCTGGACTACATCCTACCCTTAGTGCTGCTGCTGCAAATCACTTATAAAGAAAGAGATTAACACTGGCTAATCAAGTGACAATGATCATCCTTTGTGCCTCCTTTCAGAAGGAACTCTGCTGTATGAATTAAAATTCCCTTGCAGTCATATACGTTAGAAATAACTTCAAAAAGTCAAGGAAAAAGCAGCACGGAAGCTGGCTGTTTTCTTGCTGCTCAGCTACATGTGCTCTGCAATTTATAAGATGTGTGGGACACCTCACATTAAAAAGAAACTTCTTGAAAATCTTTAGGCCACAAACCACTGAAAAAGGAACAACTAAAAACAATATTTGAGAGAGATGTTGTTTTCCCAGTATCAGAAATAAAAACATTCAGAATACTCTTCAGTAAAATGCAGGGCAACACCACCAAGCACTGTTCATTAATCTTTTTTATGCAATTGACTTAATGGCCCTTTATATATATCTATAGTTTCTAACAAACACATAATAATTTCTATCAGTTTCTATCTAATGTTTACCAGGTAAGGAGCCAGACTGATTTGCTCATAAGGGTAAAATATAAGTAAATTATTCTGTTAAAGATCAAAAAGCATCTGTGCTAGAACAGCACTAATAAAGGCATAACATTTAAATACACTGTATTAAATTTTATTTTGCAGTATTTTACATACAAATAAATCTGTGTGTGTGTGTACATACTCATTTTAAGTGTGCAATGAAAGGTATTTTTTCACCTGGAATAAATTGTTTGTCATGTGGTACAAAGCCCCTTTCAGAGAAATTCTTGGTTTTTTGCAGAGGCTCCTATACTTCTCATTCCTTTTGCATTATTTCAATCAGCAATGGGTATACATCTTTGTTAGCCTAATTTGAGGGCCTACAGAGCAGGAAGAAGGAAAGCACAAAGGAACCCGCTTGACATATTGGTGTGTTTGCTACCTCTTTTAAGCTCAGCGCATACTAATGAAAGTGATCCAAACTATCCTTCTCCACTCCTCACTTAACAAGCATAATAATAAATGAATATTTAAACTAGCTGCAAATATATTAAGTGGAAACAAATAGGTTTCATTTGTAACAAGTGCACACAGGTTAATTAACAAGAAGGAGCTTTTGTGTTGAAACAAGGCTCCCTGATGCTGTACATGCAGGTGCCGTTAAGGGCCAATTGAGCTCTATAGGATAATTATGAAGTACCATTGTGCTCCACCGTTTGTTAACAAAGTGCTGCCTGCAATTTGCCTAAACCTATAAACCATCATCTGTGATCCTCAGCAGCAATTAAGTGACAAACATCTTCTCATCGGAGACTTGGGAAAACAAAAGAGACATGATAGCGTTTAAGGAGCCAGATGGATATTTCAGAATGTCAACCCTGACAGCCTCCCTTTCGACAACAAAATATAAAACAGGAGCCTGCTCGGTGCCACGCTGAGGGGGAAGAAGCCACATCCAAATTATGTAGAGAAGGGCAGCGTTAATAATCACAGGAATGCTCATCTGAACAGCTCTTAGTGGTTAAACCTCGAACTAGCAAACATGCAAAAGATAAACCCCATTCCACTCTCAAAACAGCTGTGGCTGCAGCTCTTTTGAGTCTGGGTTGGGGGTTTTTTGTTTTGTTTTGTGGGGGGTTTTTTTAGCTCTTTTTACTTCTTCCAGCTAATGTCTTATCTTCACAGAAGATGAGTTTCTTTCTGTGAATAAAAGTCTAAAAATTCTTTTTCTAAGAAGAGGACAAACCAACAGACAGAAATTTCTCCAGGGCATAAGTTACTAATTAGTTCTGCAAAAAAATAGCCTGTATTTGGAAAAATGATAGATCAGCACAAAGAGGCATTTTAAAACAAGAGATCTACCCCTACTATAAAATAATTGATCTAGAAGTTTTGAGGATGTAATCTTTAAAATGCTTCTGTAAGCTCAGCAATAATCCCAGAAGCTATAAACTTCATAAAGGCTTAGTTGAATTAGTTCAATTAATTGCCAGGCTGGGAGACTCTCCAAAACTTGTGGAAGCTCCTCTTTTCATAGATAAGGATCTTCTGGGCATTTTGTTGCCTACATTAAATGATGTTGTCTAGCTGATCTGTGTAATTGTTAGAGCTAAAAGGCTATTCAGTAATATGAAAAAACAAAACAAAACAAAAAAATTATAAATGTATGAGTTTCACTAGCTGGTCTACATTTTTTTCCCCCTATTGCCAAAACAAGAGCATTTACAAATGTTTTCAATAACCATTTTGAAGATACAGCTGAGTGTGTTTTAATATACCATCAGGTCAACAGCTCTCTTGAAAGGAAAAATCAACCCAGGGCCAAACACTCAGACAGCCCTAATTAAGTACTTCAGCAGTAGGAGAAGCATTCAAATAACTACAGCTGACTTGACCCTTTTCTTTGTACTTCACTGGGTTCCTCTATACCTTTGCCACTATCCTCTGGATTTATGTTTTTATGAATTATTTAAAATCCGCAACTTCAGATCTACAATTAGTTTTCAAGGAAACAGATGTGAGAAAATAATCACAACTTAAACAGCTTAAACCCAGCTCTGATCTTGACAGAATGCAGAATGCCAGGTTTCCAGGCCCGAAGAATTCATCACTTGGCAAAAGTGTCATTAATCCTTACATGCTTTCTGGCCTTCCCTTATGGTGCTCTGTCAAATGCCATGGATCACCTGGAAATCTAGAAATCATGACAGGAGATTTTTTTTCTTTAATGTGAATTTTTAAAAAACATTAACTATATCAATTAAAAGAAAAAAGATAAGGTGATCCATGTTGGCATGCTTTAACTTTGTATAGCATTGCACAATGTTAGCTCATTTGTGACAGAAAACTGCTAATATTTTTTCACAATGGGGATTCTATATTTGTTTTCCACTGTGTAAATGTAACAAATACAAGACCATTTAAATCTCAAGTGCTGAGTTCTTTTGCTACCTCCAGTGGCATCCCCAATGATCCAAGATTCATTAACTGATTCTTCCTTTTGATCCTGAAGAATTTTATCATTTATCTTAAGATAAGCCTTGCACAATGCTTGAAGACGCATCTTGCAGCTTTTAGTTAGGCAGGATGGATGAAAGGCTGCTCCCAGCATCATGAGCATCACTGGGTAGCCTTCCACAAGCTCCAGTAACAGAGCTCCATCACAGAACTCACTTGACATAGTCAGGCTTTGAAGTTTCATTTAGGGACACTTGGGCTTCAAAGGATGTTTGGAGAAAACCAACACAATCCCATGTACAAGGAGAGATTTACCGATGGAAGTGAAAACTGGAGCCACCAGCACCAGCCCAAGGGGCATGCAACATCTGAGGCTGTTCAATCTGGGGACAGCAGAAATGACACTTCATAACTTTGTGATGACACTTCATAACTTCATAACTTATCTTTTTATTCTTTGCATTTTAAAATGAGCTTAGTGTGATCTCAGGAAATAAAGCCTGATTCTGTCCTCAAAACCTTAACAGAGGTGTATTTGCTGGGAAGTTCTGACTTGGGTTGTGACGTGATTACATGAAGACTCTCTTCTGTCAAGCAAATTCTAGGCAAATCTTCAAGTGACATGGATTTGCATTAGCACGAGGCTGAGCAATGAACAAAATTTAAGATAGCATGCACTTATGCAGTGATTTCTAGTTACCTCAGCAAACCTTTCTACCTTGGTTAAGGACACACAAGAAATGCATGACACCTGAGTTACCATTATTCATATGTAAGAGTCTCTGTTATGAAACTATTTACAATTTAATATCTTCTCTACTAAAGTCAATTTTTTCCTGAGTAGTAAATATTTTTTTCTGCACAGATTTCAACTGAATTATAAATGCTAGAACTGTTTCTTCATTGATGTGTATTCTGAAACAATGGCTGAAAAAGTCATTCATGACTCTGTGATTCAGTGAGAACAATTTTAAAAGTCTAATGGTAGTGATAAATGTGTTATTTAAACATCTTTTCAGTATTTAGTTTGCTACTCTATTCAAATAATTCATTAAAAGCCAGTTATGCAAATTCCATTCTGTACTTACAGGAAAAGAAATAAGAAGAAATACCTACTATTATTGTTTTATTCTCCACTGGCTAGAATATTATATCCTGTTAATTTATAAACACACGGATTGTCAGAGCCTATATATAATAACTTTCAAACTCTGTGAAAGAAAAAATTACTGCTTACAACTAGAGGCTTTTAACCTAATTAGCATAAGTAAGCATAAAAAATAAATGATCAGAGACTGTAACGTGAAAAATAATTGAAAACAATGGCTATGTTTCAGAACTGTACAAATCAGACCAGTGGTTTGTCTTACATTATTAAGGTCCAAAGAAGAAGGATGGTAAATAAATGGGAAATAAGTACTGTAAAGATGTGTTTTGGGAACTTAGACTGAGAGTATGCAATCCAAATTACCCAAGTGGATTTAAATATTTGAGTTTTATTTAGATCTCCTGCCTGTCTTGGCTGGGAGGAGAGTTAATAACAATCCATTCATGCAGTCCTTACCCATAAGGGTAGAGGGTTGAAGGCAGCAGTTCTAGAATGTGCTGTGGAAGTCAATTAGCGGTAACATTTATAGGTACAGTGGTTCTCTAGGGGGTCCTACCTGATCTCAAAAAGCAGCAATGAGAGCAGAAAAGGTGATCAAGACTGACAGAGGAACTTCTTTAAATTGAATAGTTGATACAAGCATAAGAATTTGAGGAGCCTGGCAGCATGTAAAAAAAGGAAATCAAGAGAAAGGAATATCCATAGGGCTTTCCATTATAGGTATGATCTGGCTTGTATTTGAAAAGCTGCAAAAAGAATCTCTCCTGCGATGGACCCCACGAGACTGAAATTAGGAGTATTTATCCATATGAAGTTTTCCAAATAACTCAGCCTTAGAATTTCTGCTTTGGGAAGGAAATCTGTGCCACTGTCTACTGTGTCTTAGTGTTACTTAGCAGAACATACAATATAAATTGCTGTGATTTTTAAAAGTAATTGCTTAGGGAAAAAAAACAAAACACCAAACAAACTACATTTATTTCTAGGTAAACTTATATAATCTGTTTTCTTCTACCAAACAGTTGTTTGGTAGAAACAGTTTTGTTCTACCAAACCATACTTGACTTTGAGGAAATTTATGGAAAATTAGGCAGTTAATATAAAATTTACCCAACTACAAATCTAAGGAGAATTTTATATTTAACAGTTCTGTGGGAAATAATGGAGCAGAATTGCCCCGTGATGCAGTCATAGCAAGTTTTTCTTGAATTCAAGAAACAGATGATACACCAACTTTCAGCAGAGTAAGAAGCCCCAAACTTAAAAATTTCGTGGAAATTAGCAATATATCTGTGAAATTATATTTTAAAAATCTCATTTCTTTGTTTCCCCATAATGCCTTCTGTTGTATCTTCTACATATCAGTGATATAAGGCACTTGGTTGGAAGTGATCTCTAAAGGAAATTTATGAAAAGGAAAAAGGGAAGAGCCCAGCACTTGTGGAAACTCTTTTCATGCCCACAAAGCAAGTTTTGCATAAACTGTTGATGAATCGATCGGTCCACAAATACCAGGAGCTGTCATCTGTGTGACGACCAGAAGGTGGCATGATCTCTACATTGATTGAGGTCTGTCAGCTCCGCTGCTGGGCACGAAAAGCAGCTTTATTGCAGAAAGATGTTCTCGGTGTTCTCGGGTTACAGACAGTAAGACCCGCTGTTCTTGACGGTCACGATTCTGGGTTTTTTGGTTTTTTTTTTTTCTGGTGGTTCCTTGTTACATTGCAATGAAAATCACTTGTTCTATGCAGCTTTACCTGAACCATACATCTGGGTTGCAGTATTAATGCTTGAATGCACTGTTATGTTTTCCTTAGTTTTTAGTACTTAGGTTAGTGATTTTTATTATCCACTCTCCTCCCTCCCCCCCGGAAAATAATATTTTTCATTGCTAAAAGAGTCATTCGAACTCTCACTCATTGTGGACTTGATCCTAGACCTCTGAACTCAGTGGGGATTTTGCATACCTGTCCTCTAAGTGGTTAGATTGCTGCCTTAGAGCCACTTGGTATCAACTTATACTTCAAATATGGGGATAGTTTGTGAGGGAGCTGCCACACTATCTGTTATTCATTGACTTGGTTGCCCTGTTAGAGTTACCACTTAAGGGTAATGCAGCTGTTGCCTTTCTCTGGTGTCTTCCTACCCTGACTGGGATCTGAGAATGCATCCATAGCTCACTCTTTGGAAGTTTTTCAGGAAAGATACTATTTACAAATAAATAGGGTCGACTGCTCAATGACCCAGTCTGTTTCCTCTTCCAGAAACAGGGATCTTTTAATTTGCTGTTAAATTGCCTTTCAGTGGAATATTGGATTACTTCTATGCAGGAGAAACTCGGGGCAGGGAATAGCTGCTTCATTTTGCCTGTGAATTTGATTTTCATAACTCCACCTCTGTGGTTTGGTAAGTGTGAATGCTTCACTTACAGCACCTTACAAGGAATGGAATGCAACACAATCATGCAGTTACAGAGTTAGAGAAATGCCTCTTTGAGTTGCATCATTTTTAGTTTCAGATTTTATTATGTGTTCTTCTCAACAAGAGAAGCCTCTGAGCCTTTCATTGGTTTTTCTTGTCTAAGGTTTTCTTTCTATGCTGTCTGCCCAGGCCATTGGCACAGCCCATGTCTGCCTGAAAGCAGGTAGGGAGCCTCATGCACTTGGGGACAGGTTAGAGACAGCACAAGAGGTTAAACTTCGGGGGTAAGTGATGCTCTGTAGCCACTCTGGCTTCAAAAGAATTCCTGTGTAGGTCCCGCTGGAGAACTTCCCTACACAGAGTTCAGCACAGAGCCAAATGCTGCCCAGAAATTCCTTCAGACGTAGGAAAAAGACTGTGACTGACCACTGCTGTTCATGGCAACAGGAGAAAGTTATCAAAGAGGCTTTAGAGATTTATCTGCTTTGTTAGTTCTCTGCTCAGCTGGCAGGCAGCACACTATTGTTAGTTATCCACACAGACCAGACACAGACCAAGACTGCCATCACAGACACTAAACAGAAAGTGCTGGAAAGGGTTTATACTGGGAATTCCACCATTGTTGGCGAATTTGTGCTGAATCTTCCAGCTTTGGTTAGAAACATGGGAAACAAAAGTCTCATCTTAAAAAGCAAACAGACAAAAACCCCAAATCAAACAAACACAGACTACTTATTTGATGCTTCTGAGAATTTCTAGTATGGGTTTTTTTCTTGCAGTTATCAAAATTCGTATGTACACAGTGTGTGTATGGGGGAAACAAATCAATTAGAGTTTTTGTCACCATTTTCCATGTTTCTGAACTGAAACAAAGATGGCTTGATTTTAAATTTAAGTGCTGAAAGTTTACTTAGTTTAACAAACTAGTTGGCAATTGCATATGTTGTATTTTAAGCAATTCTGCTAATGGAATAGTATTTTAAATGCTAGGAAAAAAATACTTCTTTATATAGCCTCAACTACAAAACTAGCAAGATAAATAAAAATCAACCTTGGGAAGAAAAACAGATGAAAATACAGATTACTTACTATAGATCTTAAATCAGATTGAAGTAATCCTAATCTTAATCAGGCTTGGATATTGACCTAAGGTATTTTGAAATTCCTTAAAAGTTGTTCTACACACTTCTTTTCACAATTACTGGATCTATTAAAGATTTTAAAAAAGAAAAATTGAAATATAAGTTGATTGTAAATATGCAAAAATCAGTCTGAAATTTTTGTTTTGAAAACGTCTGTCATATGAGCCCATAAAATAAATTAAAAAAAGAGTACAAAAGCTCCTAATAAAATATAAGAGCCCTAGTGAGTTATGCACTTTCATCCTTTTGTCTCACACACCCGATTTGACAAAAGCTTGCAATTATACACTGTAATATTTTGGGACATTTTCTTCTTTACATTCTGTTGAGAGGAACTGTTTAAAGGAACGAGGCACTATGTCAGATATTCACAAGTCCTTTATTTTCATATCTGTTTGGCTTAATAGGAGTAAAGTATCATCTTTTTCTCCTGTAGTCACTCAAGCAGCTTCATGTGGAAAACATCTCTTGTGCTTTGTGAATAAATCTTGAGGGTTCAAATTGTAAAGTGAGAGCAGTTGCACTTTTTTCATTAAAAAAACAACAACAAAACAAAACAAAAAGGAGGGGGTGGTAGGGGCAGAACCAGATAAGAAATCATATTAACTAAATGAATTCGAGGACTGAACTGAACTGATTCTTTCTCATGCACTATTGATAGCATTTAACTATTCAGATGTGTAACCCTGGGGCCCACTGGCAAACTTCTGACTACATAGATGCTATTTTGTCTTTCTTGCCAAAAAATTAGCTAGATTCTTAACCTGATAAGATGTAAGATTGTGCCAATATAGACAGGTCCCTCTCCTCTCATAACTCTTTCTGTCAGACCAACAGCATGAGAGTGAGAGGATGAAGATCTTGAAAGAAGATGTTGTTTTGCTTAATGTCAGGTGTTGGCCAAAGAAATACAGACTGAATTCTCAGGCCACGGTTTTCTTAACCATGAGAGTTAAACCTCGGGACATTATGAGGTCCAACCTCTTGCACAGTGAGAGAATTAAGTATGCCAAGGAAGAATTAATATTAGAAAGGACTAGTTTATGGTTTCTTTTTTGCCTTCAGATGTTTAGGCAAGACCCCCATGCATTGCAAAGCTAAACTAAGCTAAGCGTCAAGTGTCCCCAAATCCTCTTTCTGAGGCTGCATCCTCAAAACTTGCTGGCTTGTTTTTAAAGCTGTGCTGTCCATTAGTTTTCTCACTAGAAATTTTATTTTGTATGTATGTATACACTATGTAATTATTATAATCTCATTATCTCCATGTTAATTAACACAATTTAACGTAATTTAAAATAATAAAAATAATACAGTAAATAATTGTTCCCTGCCAATATAAAATTGCCAAAAACCCCCTCATTCCTAGAAACTTGGAGTTAATCCATGATGCTAAGGAAGAAATTATTGAGCTATGCTGGGCCAATGAAGCAATCATCCTTGAATGAGCAGCAGCAGATGAAGTCTCACACCTCTAGACCAGCCAAAAGCCAGCTCACAAAAGAGATGTGCTTCCTCTTACCATGTCCTCTAAATCCAAATCTGAAGATTGTTAAGAACATCCTTTAACCAGTTGCTGCTGCTGGGACAAAGGAGGCAATAGTCACTTGAATAACTCAGACCAAAACCAGCTACAAATCCCCTGCATGTGGTCCATGGCTTAGCAAGCAGATCATCACCTGCCACAGAAGCCAGGGCTTCTGAGAGGTTTTCAAGGTTGCCCAGTATCAAGTGCATTGCAGCAGTCAAATCAGGAGGTACCAAAAGCACAGCTCCTCTGGGACCGCTCATCAAGATAGGAAAGTTCCTATTATCTGGCTGCCTGGGGCAACCAAAACCCCACTTAATTACTGCCCTTCAGACAAGGTGGAGACCTGCATTTAAAAACTGTATGTGCACGGAGTGAGCAGCACATAAAGCTGAAATGGAAAACTGGCTCCCTGCCTCAGAGTTTCCAAGTACATGCCCTTGAAGAGTAGAAAACTAGCAGGGGAGGCTGCCATCCTGCCTCCTGTTTCCCTAACTTTGGCTGCTGGGTGCAGACAGACAGTCACCATTGAGTCTCCATTTCAGAAAGTGGGGACATGGCTAGCTCCCCAAAAAATGAGCTGTTCTCTTTTTCTTCTCTAACAACAAATCACTGACCCATAATCTTTTTGAATAAAAGACATAAAAAATCCTTTTCTTTTAAGCCATTATTATTGTATCTCTATGACATGATTTCCTGGCAAAATATTCCAAGCTGATACTAGGCAATCTGTTTTAAGATTAGGCAAAGAACCTATAATTTGATGGTGTGTTGTCAGTCAATCAATCAAGCAATAAGGAATGCCAAATTTTCATCAGTACAACAGCAGTGTTATTGACAAGGAGACAATTTTTACTTGTACGTGTGCCTTATACTCAATGGTACCCATGCCTGTTACAGTTAGCATTAAAATTTCAGTTATCATAATGTGTTTTTGACACACCAGATAAAAAGCTGCTCTTTTAGCACTGCTGCAGAACGTTGTCCATATGACTATAGTTTCCCATATTGCTGCTCCTTTATAGATGTATGGATTAAGCAATGAAAAAGAAAACAAAGGATGAGTCTGAGATCTCTGTCATGTTTTTTGCCTTCCCATCCCCCTGAACAGACGGGAAGAGGTCAGAAGTTATGGGTAAAGCCATGCAAGTTAATTAACGTTGAGGGTCAAGGACAGGTTTACTCATACTCAGAAAATTCTCATCTCCCAAAGTTGGGTTTTTTTAAATTCCTTCGTATTTTTTTGAAAATAAAACCCTATTCGGATTCAGTAATCATCTCTACCCCTCCACAAGACTCCTGGTTAAAGCAGTAATAATTTCTGAATAGTTGGTTTTGTCCTGCACTGGCTGGGCAGGGTTTTCTTCAGTTATCTAGTGTAGTCTGACACAAATGCTCTTTATCTCCAAAGCTGTAGCTATGAGCCTTAACATCTTGCTCTTGAGCATGTGAGGCTGTGTGTGATGGTGGCAACTGGTAATGCTGAATTTTGAAACCTGAGTGACACCACTTGGAATCTGAAAAACAATAAAAGAGGGCATCCATCTAGTTACAGAGTACTTACAATGTCCACTTCCTCTGCTAATTTAGAAACTCTTAAATTATTAAAGTTAATCTCTCTTTTCTCTTATGAAAGAACGACTTTTGTGCAGTGCTGCTGACTTTCACATTAACATTTTTGACTGTTCACAATTGGTTTTAGGAGGAAAGGCTTTGACTGTGATAAAACACAAGAACATACTCATCAGACAAAGTTGTCTTTGCAGTGGGAAAGAGCCATTGAAACACACACAACAAACAGACATAAAATAATTACAGGAACACTATGTGCAATTTCTTCTGAGAAATTTGGAAACCACCATCCTGACGTCTGCTATGCAGATCCCCTCACAAATATGAGAAGTAATGTTCTGAAACTGATGTTTTGATGTATTAAAAAGTTGGATTCACCTCTCTGCAATGCTTCCAGAATCCAAGCAGCCTTGCAAAACAGCTCTTCCTGGGCAATAAAAAAGCAAACATTCCCTCCTCCTAAATAATTAGTGACATTTGAAAGTGAAGATGAGTTGTCAAAACCTCTCTATTCTTTGTGAAGAGCATGGCAAGACATTAATTTATCTCCCAACTACACAGTTGGTTTTCTGTGCAATTTGAGATTGCAGTGATATTGCTTTAGTTATCCCCTACAAACTAGCATTAATTATTCCTCACTCTAGTGATTTAACATTGCTCTCCACGTGTACCACAAAAAGGACAAGCACAGCGGGATTTTACTCTGTCTCAGTTCCACCTCTGTAATACATGAGTTTCCTTACTGCATGTGCCTACTCCTTGATTTAAATACTTTTTTTCTCTCTGAAGTGGCACAGGAATAAAAAAGTCTAAGGTGCTTAGTGTTTTCAACTCCATGTGTCAGCAGCTCAAAGTCCAAGCTGTGGCTCCAATCCAGAGAAGCACTGGGACATATGTGCAGGGCAAAGCCCACATGTTCACCATACATAGTGGTGAACCTCTGTGTTTGAACTTAACCAGGCCCTTGGAGGCTTTTTAGTTGAGTATAACTATCAGCAGCAGACAACTCATATGTTAGATGTCTCAAAGTTTTTGTGTTGTAATGAACACAGGCTGCTAAAACCCCATGCCCTCATTTTCCATCCCTCTTCTGATATCAAAGTTCTAAAGAAGAAGAAGAGGAGAGAGAGATTTTAAAAGACATTTTCAATACCTAGAAATCATTCCACTAACAAGAAATGAGAGAAGTGTCTCTGGGAAGAAGTTATTTCACCTACTTTCACAGAATAAAAAGCAACAGAGAAGTAATACTGAGTGTTTCTTCAAAAATATGTCAGGTTTTATTTCACTAAACTTAAGTGATTTAGCAAAAGTTATACTAATTGAAACACGTCTGCTGTAGGGGATGATTCCCTTTCCTTCCAGCTATGCCCTGTGCTGTCTGCAGGTCTGGGATGCATCTCACCAGATATGGACTGCTGCAAGCTGAACCTCCCAGGACCTCAGGGTGATTGCTTTTAACCCTGTATTAAGATTTTTCTTTCTTAATACAAAGTGTCAAAAACAAGTTGCAGTTTAGGAATATGTATTGTCTTCCATTGATATGCTCATATGTAGGTACTCACTACAGGCACCTATAAATTAAATTAAGTAAGTAGTCTCAGTTTATTATTCTGGCAAAAATTTGAGTACATTTTTTTAAGATCAAAATCCATTTTGGCAAAAATTTGAGTACATTTTTTTAAGATCAAAATCCATTTTGGCAAAAATTTGAGTACATTTTTTTAAGATCAAAATCCATTTTGGGCTTAGCTATATTTTCTGAAGAATAACATGACTAAACCAAAGCTGGGTTATTTGTAGTCTTTTGTGTCAATTCACTATAGGCAACAATGTTATACCAAAAGTCAAAATCACATCAAGTAACCCTCAGGAAATAGGGTTACATACATAAAATATAGAAGACATACAAAAAATATAGACATATAAAAAATATAGAGAATTCTGACAAAAGACAGATGATTTACTGTATTTATTTGAGTTATTGATAATCTTTGACTCATCAATAATGAGTGGGGCAAATGATGTATTCAGATAATGACTCTATGTTCTGTTTATGCAACAGCACTTGGTGATGAATGTGTTGCAAAGAGGAATCGCAGGGATTTTAGAGCTAGGAAGGTTTCCATGAAGGACTTCGAGGTCACCAAGAGTGAATAATATCACCCCACACGTTTTTCTAGCTGAATTTCTTCTTATTTTCTTAGCTGGAACAGGTGTCATTTTTTGGCTTCCAGTGAGTGTGACAAGTAAACCCCACTGAAATTCTCTAGAAGTGTAGAAAAGGTCCACCAGGGCAGTAGTCTCTGGGGTATCTTTGAAAAACTCTTGTGTTCTGATTCTGTTCACTCATTTCTACCAATATGAAAAAAAAATCATCACTGTTAGAAAAGTTTTCTATCATAAAGAATTAGTTGGCTGAAACAAAAAAAACCTCTTCAACTATCCTCCAGCTCCCTAAACCCTTCCTGAAAGAGGGCTAATTAAAGAACTTGCTTCAACAGAGCAAAATCGCTTAACTTAATCTCTATAATTTTGGTTTGAAATTATATGTTTCTGTATATTATAGAATTTCAGACTACATTTTCCTGAGTGTCTTATTTCCTAGGAAATTATTTAAATTCTATCTTTTCACTCGTGTTGGAAAGAGAAGGAAACTGAAATATAATTCCTTTCCGGATAATTCTTTCATTTCAGCCACTATTACTGGCTGGGAGGACTTATTGTTAGGAATTAGACTAGAAGGGGTTTTAAGAATACAAAGAATTTCCACTGAGGAAAAGAACTAGTAAAAAGAAAATTTATTTTGAATATAAATTTTAATTGATGAAGAAGTCATAAATCATTATAAAATTATGTATTCCTACTGCTTTCCATGAGCTTGCTTCCAAAGAGGACTTGGATTCATGCTTGGGATCTTCTTAGAGCATTTCAAATCAAGAAAATAAACAATTCCTTAACTAAAGACCCTTCTATCAGAAGTATTGTCTTATGTCCCGGCTGATGTAATCACAGTATCATCCAGTTCCTGCTGTAGAAGTACCTAAAGAAAGAAAACTAACTTGGCAAAGAAAATATTATGTAATAGGAATTAAACTATTTCAGAGAGAGGTGTTGGGGTGCTGAGCAGCCCCACATGACAAGTTGCCTTTAGAAATTAAAATTTGAGCACCATATGGAAGTACCCCTAATAATATCAATTATTATTGACATTAATTGAATATCAATACGAAATTGATAACCAATGCAAAAAGAGAAATTGTGTATCACTAAGATCAAACAGAAATATGGGTGATTTTAATAAAGTGCGTATGTGTACTCCTGTTTTTCTCAGATCACTACGTGCTTAAGAAGCACATCTGGTTTGAGGCTCAGAACAATCAACTCTCAGCAAACAGAGTGAGTCTATAACTCTCTGTTTCTCACAGCAAGGTGCAACAGATGAAAACCTCCAGTTGGATGTTCTACAAGTCAGGCAGCCTCAGCTGTGGACAGCTAGGTAGTCTGATTTCTTAAGAAGCCAAATAGTTGGACCTAGGTATTATGCCTAGGACCCATCACAGACAAGCTTGAGAAAGAGCTGTGCTTCCAGGCACTGCTATTCATGACAGCAAAACTTGACATTTTTCAGTGTTTCTAAATGTAACATTAGGTTATTTTTGTAACATTTTTTTATTTCTAAAAGAGAGACAGTGAGAAAAGATTTCACAGTTTTGAAACAGTAGGAATGGGAGAGCTAAGAAATGAGGAGAGACAAAAATGTGGAACGTGCTTAATTTCCCCAGCCTCCCAAAAAAGCAAAAATTCCTTTTGCCTGAATTCTGAGAACCAGTGTGCTCTTAGCATCCAAACAGTCTCACACAGAATTAAAAATAAATGAAAAGTGAGAAGAAAACAGAGCCCTAAAATCACAATGATAGTAAATCACTAAGGGATTATAATGATTTTCCCCTATTGTGTCTTGCAGCCTAGAAACAGGATATACTTAAGTGCCACTCCTGTTAGCTAATGGAGATTCTCCTTTAGCTCGAGCGGTAGCGCTGTTGTTTTGGGATAGGAAGGTTGTGATGTCTTGCCTAGAGGGATCTAAGTGTTGCAATTCAGGTCCCAAATGAGAAAAACTCTTCACTTTGGTGCCCAATTAGTGATCTGATTCCTGGTGTTAAGTCTGATGCAATTTAGCATGCACCTGCTGAATAGCATGAGTGCCAAACGCCGACTGAACTGCTCTGGCTCTTTGTTCAGAGAGAGTTGAGCGTTTGGTCGCGGGGAAGGTTGCAGCGTGTAGGGGCGAGGGGTGTCCGGGGAAAAGTTGCACAAATGAAACCTGCAGGTTTGCTTCAGCAACATTTTGGAACTGCTCACATTTTGCTCTGCTGCAAACGGATATGGGTATTCACCAAGAGCATGACCTATGTGTATAAAACATCCTAACAGTGGGCTAATACCTTGCTATCCCCAGGGGTGATAGTCTGACCGGTTGGCCTAAAGATACCAAGGAGACAATTTCTGCTTTGACTTTGCTGTTTGAAATATAGAGAAGATACCCTAGACTATCTTGTTCTGTTCTTATGATTCTGGATTTCTTGTGGACATTATGGAAAAAATGTAAAATTTTGATTCATTGGATTTGAATGACATCTGGATAATGGCTTTTGCAAGATGTAAGCTTGTAGCAAGCTGACATGGTTTTCTAAGGGTAGCCACAATTAATTCATTTAGATTAAAATAATTAAAAAGATGCCTGTCTAAGGCTCTAAATTCCCTCACATATCATTAATAATACAATAAAATCCCAGAAGAATGAAAATAATCATACCAACAGGAACTCAGCCAAGCAGCATCGTACAGAGACTCCTTTCCAACCTTTTATTGTTGTGGGAAACATACCTACAGCCCTGCTAAAGAATGCTACTAAACAGGTGTCATTTGGAGACTGCTTTGTGCCAAAAAGGTGGTTTGAGCTTTAGGCTCTCAGGGACCCCCAGAAGGCACCAAATTACCCCTCCATTGGGGAATAAGAGAGAATTCCTTGGGCATCAACTACTGACCAGAGATAACCCTAGTATACACAGGAAAAAAAGGCCAACATTTAAATCTTATTCTAGTTAATTTCAGATTCTAAAGGAATGGCAATTCTTAACAAACATGTTAAGCTTCAGAGGTCATTGGGTGACCATGAGACTCCAGAGTGTCAATATAATTTTTCAGTGAGAAGCCATGGCCAGAAAAATAGCTGCTACATTTTGTCCCTAAAGCTATCCTGACTTTAGACATCATGTGGCTTTGAAGTGTAACACCCTGTAAACCAGATAGCAACAGAAGGCCTGTTTTCAGAGCATCCAAAGCATAGAAAATTACCTCAAGGCCATCAGTCAAATAAAAAATTTTCAATTACTTAGCTAGACACAGCTCACAAAAAGGATTGGCCAGTTTGCTATATGCTCTGGTTGTCAAAAATAGTTGGAGAATCTAACCGCCCACTTCAGTTTGCATCCTAAATAGAACAAGGGCACACCATGTTCTCATAAGGATCCTAATTGTTCTTAGCCCTTCTTGAGTGCACCATTGTTATCTGTATCTTATCTGATTTGGCAAGTTTTTGTGGGAAGCCTCTTTTTTTCCAAGCAGCCATAACCCAAGTCAGAAAACTGATCAGGTATTGCATTTCTAAATGAAATTACGGAGTGTAGCAAAATAACCAAACAACATATGAGGCATGAACTAGTTTAAAATTAAGAACGTGCACTATCAGAAGTAATCATCTTATGAGAACAGATCTGTCTTAAAATTAGAGTATGCACTGCATTGATTAAAGCACTGTTTTGGAAAGTGTGGGTAAAAGCATGGGCCTCTTCCACCCCTAGTTTGTGGCTCAGCAAAAGGAATTCCAGGTTGAAAATGGAAGGGTCTAAGGTGCAGAACCTCTGATCCAGTACCCTGAATAGTCCTAATGTCAGCTTTCTCCTGGTCTGCAGCATGGCCAGAATATTACATTTAAAATTAAAGTTGCAGATTCAGAAGACAAATGCATTCCTGATAGTAGCCTGAAAAGGATCAAAACTCTGAGAGTTCCATATAACTCCTGCCATTCCACCATGAGGCACAAAGTCAGGAGTTGACAGCAGCTCCAAGGGGAATAAGATCAATATTTTTAAGAGTAACTATTTTAACAAATTACTAATGCAGTTATAGTAATATGGAACAATGGAAGTCGTAACTGACTTCCTAAATAAATATTTGATCAAAGTTTCTAGGCTGGAATTTGGATGTGCTGCACAAAACACAGCAGGCTGGGCCACGAAATAATTTAAAGTAGATGATTTTAGGCATTTTATTGATATCCTGGGATCTTTAAACCCATGAAGAATGTAAATATTATCTAACAATCTAATAACTATGACCTAAATATTAAAATTTTTGGTTTTAACATAACTTTGTCATGTGGCCAGAGGCAACCTATACTTGCATGTTAATTTTTAAGTATCAATCAGTAAAACTCAAGGTTTGTGAACACATTAACTCTTCATGCCACAGCTGAGAATTCATCATCTTCTCCTGTGCCTTAAAGAGTAAAACTGATAATATTTGCAGTTTACCCTTTGTATTTCAGCTAGGACAGGGGGGTTTGCTATGGCTTTTTGCTTGCTCACCGGTTTCCATACAAACCACAAAATGGCCACGTTAATCCATTGCACAAAACGCAGCAAGATAACTCTGAGGAAGAAGCAACTTTCTCTTTTAATTTCTGGACATCTTTTGATGAGCCACCCAGTACTGACTCAGCGGTGCTGGACCTTCACTTGGGGCCCAGAACTCTGCAGCTGCTCTTGCTCTGCATTTGCCTAGAGCAATGTGCCAGCTGTCTCTGACTGTATTACACCACAGTAATGTGAACAACTGGAAGCAATAATGTGTCTCCCCATTTGCCTAACAATACCAACATGAACAATAATTCAGGAGACTGAAGATTTGTGCTGTAATTTAATAAACCCCATGCACATTTCTACAATTGAGTATCACATCTGTGCAATGGATCCTAGAAGTGTAATATTCTTTTATAAGGGACCATTAACCAATCTTAAGTTTATAGATTTCCTTAAATCTTTTTCATCAGCTGTTAAACTACAGTAAAGAGAAAATTGCCTCTTATGAGACAAGAGATAGTAAAATGCAAAGACTGTGATTAAACGTCAATCAATTAAGGATTATAATATAATAAAAATGCTGACTGATGATTAAAATGAGTACTTTCTGGCAGAATTTTATAAGCAATATTAAGAATTGTTTTAAAAAGTCAATAGAATAAACCCCACTTAATTATTATTATGTATCAGAGGCACTGTCTTAGATGGGTCTATTTAAAGAAGAGGAGAAAAAAGAATTGTTATTCTGACAAAAATACCCAAGAAGCAGAGTGTTGTTGATCACATTAAATAGGATACATTTATTTCTGTCATTTATTTTATTATACCCTTGACTCCCCCATTTTAAATCCATTTCTGAATGGAGTAAGTAATGCTATATATTTCATTTTCAGCTGGCATTTGGCAAATTCGTACAACTAGGCTATATCTCATGAAAGCAGGTAAACCATATAAACAAGCAACATGCAAAATATTATTTCATGTAACAGACCTAAGAGATTAGCCCAGCTGAGGACAGGAGAGCAGTAAATGTAATGTTTGCATGTGTCTCTTTACTGAAGTTGCTTTGGTGATCTTTCAAAGAAATATGTTGTGGAATTTAGGATTCTACTAAATGGATTGTGGAGAAATTCTTATATGGAAAGAATGCTAATAGCAAATAATAAGCTTTTTATATTTCATATGAAATATCTGCCAAAACGCAGTAGGAGGAATATTGTTTTCTATTAAATTCTGCAGTCTGTTTCAAGAGACCAATAGAACTGTTTTCAACTTCATAAGGGAAACTCCCTATAATGTACATCTTGCCTAATATTCACTTCCTGTACTCTTTTCCCCACATTGCTGAATGCCTATGGACAAAAAACATTACCATGTAAAGTCTTTTCTCATTACATCTTTGTTTTTTTTCTCCTTCTAATTCACCATCTCCGAGCAGGCCATCATTTCTCCATGATCCTTGGAATGCTCTGCACATTTGACAAAAGTCACCTCTATACCTCTATTGTATATAACTGTTTATCACTTCTGCATGGGTCATACTAATGACATAAAACAATGTATGTTTTAGAGAACATCAGTGTTAGGCCACACTTTCTTTCTTCCTAACCTCTTCCCACTTTACATTTTTTCCTTGTTCCTCTCACTTCAAAAGTAGGGCAAATTCACAGGTGGCCAATCCTGGCTTGTATTAGGAACTCAGTGGCCATCAGGAGTAGGGAGGTGATTGTCCCTCCATATTCAGCTCTGGTGAGGCCACATCTTGAGTGCTGTGTTCAGTTCTGGGCACCTCACTATAGGAGGAACAAAGAAGTGCTGGAGAGTGTCCAAAGAAGGGCAACAGAGCTCATGAAGGAGCTGGAGCACAAGTCCTGGGAGGAGTGGCTGAGGGAGCTGGGGCTGTTTAGTCTGGAGGAGGCTGAGAGGAGACCTTATGGCTCTTTTCAAGCACCTCAAGGGAGGTTGGAGTGAGGAGGGAAACAGCCTCTTCTCCTGATTGAACTGTGAAAGGACCAGAGGGAATGGATGGAAGCTGCACCAGGAGATGTTTAGGTTGGATGTTAGGAAACATTTTTTCACTGAGAGGGTTTTCAGGTACTGGAATGGCCTGCCCAGGACAGTGGTGGAGCCACCATCCCTGGAAGTATTTAAAAGGCATTTGGACCTGATCCTTAAGGATATGGTTTATTAGTTGATTATAGTGTTAGTAAAAGGTTGGACTGGATGATCTTGGAGGTCTCTTCCAACCTAAACATTCTGTGAAATTTTTCTTTCTTGCTTTCTCCTTTTTACCTCTATATAATCCCTAAAGTCCTTCATTTTCTTTAACTTCATGCTCTTTTTAACTAATTGCTTTCAGTAGACCTTGTCCTATAGTATCTCCTAAACTTTGCATCTAAGAAGTAGAAGCTGTGTAAGCACCACAGTGAAAGAAGACAGGTTTTCTAGGAATTTGAATCTTGAACTTGAGAGATGGTTATTCAAGAAAGTAGTCTTCACATTAAACTTTGATTAAAATTCATCAAAATTGTTAGGGATCACAGAAAGGAAAAGACAGGCAAACATAGTGTGGTTTTCCACTGCTCTTAGGAATCCAGGATCTTGTATTCTGTTTATCTCACTCCAACTACTGCAGTCTTTGAATTCTTGTTTATCTACCCAGCCATAGGATGTCCAGTGTTCAATCTCCTATAGCAGCTTCCTGAATTTCTCCTCCATTCTCCTCTGCCTGCTTCCTCTTAAAGAGAAGAAGCATCAAAAATTTACAAGTACCAAAAAATGTTTTTGTTCTTTGAGTTTTATCCTCCTTAGTCCTCTATCTCAATCAGATTCCTCACTTCCATTTCTTGTAACTATTCCCAACGCCATTCTAAGGTCCCCACCCCTTTTGTATTATTAGATTTTGTATTTAACAGACCACATCTATCTGCAAGGAGACATTTCCTCTCCTTTTGAATGTCTTACCATAACTTCTGTTTAGGGTTAGCAAGCAAGTATTGCTTATTTGCAAACTCCTCCATCACTGTTGACAATATTAACAATTCCCAGTCCAACAAGGCATAACTTCAGTATTCTCTATGACTTTTAAAGACATACTAAAGTAAAAAGAGAAGGAATTTTCTGATAGGTATGTAATAAAATAATTTGCAATAATTCTCCCATTGGTCATAATAGGGCAGAATTCAAAACATTCATCTTTGAACATATAGTGCAGATGTTGCATTAAAGCTCCGCATTACATCTTACCCTAAATTCCTTTTATGGTCAAAGTGTAGGGAAGGATTTCTAGAGAGTTTATGCTGAAGATATTTAATAATCTCATGTAAAGATCAGCACAGTGAGTCAGCCTCCTAAATTGACTCACACTGCAGTCACAGGGTAACTCATCCAATCCTAAAGAAAGGGAGAGGAGAGGAGAGGAGAGGAGAGGAGAGGAGAGGAGAGGAGAGGAGAGGAGAGGAGAGGAGAGGAGAGGAGAGGAGAGGAGAGGAGAGGAGAGGAGAGGAGAGGAGAGGAGAGGAGAGGAGAGGAGAGGAGAGGAGAGGAGAGGAGAGGAGAGGAGAGGAGAGGAGAGGAGAGGAGAGGAGAGGAGAGGAGAGGAGAGGAGAGGAGAGGAGAGGAGAGGAGAGGAGAGGAGAGGAGAGGAGAGGAGAGGAGAGGAGAGGAGAGGAGAGGAGAGGAGAGGAGAGGAGAGGAGAGGAGAGGAGAGGAGAGGAGAGGAGAGGAGAGGAGAGGAGAGGAGAGGAGAGGAGAGGAGAGGAGAGGAGAGGAGAGGAGAGGAGAGGAACCTATGGCTTATGGTGGAGTATGGAACATAGCAGGCTTTCCTTTCTTAGCAGCAAATAATTTAATCAGTTCAATTATCAGGCCAAACCCTATGCTAACTGCATATCAGATCTGAACTGAAAAGCATGTTCTGAAGGTTCTCAAAAGTTCTTACATGTGGAACTTAATCACAGACTGACAGGGATTTGGGAGCACACTCACAGTCATGTGACATCATGAATGTGTTCATTTTACAGCATAATGCCATGTGAACATAATGTAATGTGGTCATGTATTTTAGTTTTTAATGGAAGCCATTACACAAATAATGATCAGGTCAGCTGTTGCACAGTTCATTTTTTGGCTCTGGAATAATTCTTCTCCATAAAATCATGTCTGCTCCACATACTAACTTTAGAGTTGGCACAGTTTGTCTGCATGACAGCACTGCTATTATAAGTAGTGCACAATCGGGTCCCTGTATGTATAACTTAAAATAACTACATTTGTTTCAGAAGTTATAAAAACCTGTAATAGAAAGGCTCTATAATGTTAAAAATGCAATTATAATGGCTTTTACAGTTCCATACCCCCAAACTTTTATAGTAACAGAGTGAAAGTGACTCTGGTCCTAACCTGGACAAAAAAATTCTCTAGCTGACCTTTTCTATTATCTGTGTCTCTCAGTTTTGGCATCTCATGACAGTAATACCTGAGAATTATCTTCATGTCCAGCCACTTCTTGACAACTATACTAGAACATCTCCCAAGAGACATTGTCAGTTCACTGAAGAATAATATTAGTAATGATGATATAATAAAGAAAAAACATTTAGGTCATAAGTTACTGTGTATGTTTGTGTATTGGAAGTGAAAACTGTCCTACACCAGTAAAGGAGCTATTCTTGCATACATATCCAAAACTGAGTTTAATGTAAATTTTGGTTATGTGACAGCATTCAAAGTAATGTGATTACATCTATTTTTAAATATGAAACTTATTCCTTATAACTTTCTGCAGTCACACTTCACTGACAAAGCACTGAAATTTGATATGCTACTTTATGTCTCCAAAGTCAACCACACAAGGTGTGTCCGTCATGTGGTATGAGGGGCTTTGGGTTTTTTCTTGATGGATGGATAAAGAGTTAAAAAACCCTCTTTAAAGAAAAAAAATCTATTTGTGTTCACATACTGAAGTAATAATGAGCACTATAGGTAAAATAATCAGAAATATAAATAAAAAGCGTTTGGGATGATGAAGTATTTTATTCAGAGGACTAATAATATTTGGGATATTGTCTCTGAAATATAGTAAAAGTTTATCATCAAGTTCTCTCTGTCATGCATCAGTTATAACAAGTAGAGTGGGCTCTGGTTTTTTTTCCTTCGCAGAGTAAATGCAAAAAAACCCCAACATACTTCAAAATTTTCTTCATTTTATTATTCCTGTACTGGACTGAGTTTCAAACTAAGGTACAGTTAATCAGAAATCAGAAAAAAGCTCTCAGGTTACAGGCTAAATCATTGTCTCCATCCTTAACATGTGGTCATTTTTGCTGATGCAGGACAGGTTTTATCCAGCTATCACAGTCTTTTTCCTCTAAAGATTGATGACTGAAAATATTGCACCATTAGTTATCCATCATGCATGCCTATGGAAGACCACGGTCTTGTCTGTGATCCGTTCTTATACCAATTAGGTTTGGATCTCTGCCAGATACAGAGCCTTGTTATGCCAATCAGAGAGAATCAAGGAACCTGAATGATTTCCTGATTATTATAGATTATTGAACCCCTTCCAGCCTACTTGTGCCAAGGGCTGGACTTGAAAAAGGCAAGTCAGATGCCAAAAGCAAATTAGATACTGTAGGCTCTGTTCTTTATAGCATTGTGCAATTTTATTTAGAGCCAAGCAATGCCGTTTCAATTTGGAACTGTGAGGCTACAAAGCTGGTTCAGGAGACCAGCTTTAAATATGCAAATAATGACACTGTAAAAGAGCCTTGTCCTGAAACTCTTCTTCTATAAAATCCCTCCTCAGCCCTGAAAAGCAATAGTAAACTTAGGATGCATGCAGCTCAAATTTCAAATACTCATAAGTCACCCCAGCTTGGGGTGGTAATAGAAGAGTTTTAATACACAGAAAGATTTTTTTCCTTTGGTTTCTTCAGTTTGTGTTCCTTATGCATTGTTATTTGCAAGAATTCATCAAATATATCAAGTATAGTTTTTCATTCCAAGAAAAAAAGAAAGACATTTGTGTTACCCAAATTTAAAAGTAGAATACACTAACTAGTTTAAATTACTCTTCTATACACCACCATACACTCTTTAGGGAAAAAACATAACAAAACAAAAAAACCCTAATAAAAACCAAACAGATGCATTTTCTTGTTAGAATAAGAAAACACTACTGCAATTTATTTGGATGCCAAAATGTAGGAACAAAGTCTCACTATGACCAAAGGGATAGAGCAAAATCTACTTTTACATTTTAATCTCCTATGGCAGGTGCTTTTCTTGTCCTGCTTCTCTCTTCTGAGCAACTGTAGAGAATTATACTGGTTTAGTCTCATCTAAGTGTAGCTGCTGGGGTGCACCAGACTAGGAATCTATGAGCAAGTCTATGGGCTTCTGATTTTTTTCATACTGGTCCTATGGTCACTTAGACATAAAAGCACAATTGGAAATGCTGCCTTACTTCCAAAAGTTAGCAGTACTCTTTACTATAGCTCTGGTTGTCATTTACATTACCTTGACCATGCAAAGGGATCTTGGCAGAAGTGAAAACCAGGCCTTAGATTGCTAAGTCCCTGGTTTGGGACTTCAAATGAAGTGGGGTCTAGATACCTATGCAAAAAAGATAGATAAAATAATCAGTATAGTACAGAAAGTCTGGAGAAAGCAATGGAATACACATGGCAGAGTGAAATAATTTCTTATTTTTCATCCGGTGTGAATATCACGGTGTCCTGAAGAGTGTTTTCAGATATCTCCATCCCCCAGCTAGTTATTCCAGGGAACAGCAGCCTTCATGAGACTGTGGATATGATTCAATAGCTAAGTAATCTTTCAAATCAATAGACATTGTCTATATAATTTGATATACATGAAGTCAATTATAAAACGTATATGTTCAATTATTCTATACGTCTTTTCGTAATCTATTAACCGCCCCCTCTATTCTGCTCTCTCCCTCTCTACTCTGTTCTCATGAGACCCCACCTGGAGTATTGTGTCCAGTTCTGGAGCCCCTTTTACAGGAGGGACATGGATGTGCTGGAGTATATCCAAAGAAGGGCCACGAGGATGATCAGAGGTCTGGACCACCTCTCCTATGAGGACAGACTGAGAGAGTTGGGGTTATTCAGTCTGGAGAGGAGAAGGCTCTGAGGTCTCTTATTGCAGCCTTCCAGTATCTGAAGGGGGCTACAAGAAAGCTGGTGAGGGACTTTTTAGGATGTCAGGAAGTGATAGAGCATGGGGGAATGGATTCAAACTAGAGGAGGGTAGATTTATTTTAGATAATTGGGAAAAGTTCTTCACCATGAGGGTGGTGAGACACTGGAACAGGTTGCCCAGAGAGGTGGTGGAAGCACCATCCCTGGGAGTTTTTAAGGCCAGGCTGCACAGGGCTCTGAGCAACCTGATCCAGTGGGAGGTGTCCCTCCCCATGGTAGGGGGATTTGGAACTACGTGATCTTAAAGGTCCCTTCCAACCCTGAAAATTTCATAAATCTGTGATTCGATGAAACAGAAGCCAGGGTAGTGACCAGCAATGAAGCCAAGACTGTCTACCCACATGGCAGAGTTAACCCACACGGGATGTATTAAGTGCTTGAGATGAGAGAGGGAGTGGGCATGAAGAACTTTGAATCTATGACATTGTGACCTGCTGTTAAAATCTACCCGTTGTGACTGATATTCAGCTATCAGCCCATCGAGCTTGTTGTGAACATTTCCTTTGTGAACAATCCCTGCTTCACTCTGTATCCAGATTGAATGTGTTCTTCATTGAAACACAATAAAATAGGGACATTTTCTAGCTTACTCTTTCCAACACTATCTTCTCTTCCATCCCACCTGCTCAGGTTCCTCCTTCTGTATTTGCTGTACAACAACATGACACAATAGAGGGGTAGAGAGGTAATAAGAAAGGAAGAAAGAAAAATGCTCACATTAATGGAAAATGTATCAATATGAAAATACTTTTCAAATATATGTACTTGTGATCCTTTAACTCACATGAAACTACATTTTGAAAACACACACAAGACTTTCTCATGCTTAAGTTATAAAGAAATTATAATAAATGGAATTTTTCCTGTCCTACAGAATATGGTCTAAGGAAAATAATTTTCTTTACAAACCCAAGTACATGTTAAGTAGACTAATACCTAAGGCATTGGGGATTTTTATTAGGTTACAAAAAATACTTCCCTGGTTCCTATTTTGTTGAGCTTAATTAAGACCCTGTTATGCATCTTTTCATGTGACTGTTACAGGAAACTACTTTTCTGTTATTTCCCCTGCCCTGCTAACCCTAAGACTGAGGCAATCCTCACTGATGCTCCTTTTGGTTAAATCAAGCTATAATGAAATACTTTATTGGTGACTCAACTCTCAAAGGAAAACAGGGTAAAGGAAATGTCAGGCATGCATCCTTTAATTTTTTTCTTTCCTGAAATCTTGCAGTAGACCCTGTGTGACTCCACAGCACTGGCTACAGAGTAGGACCCTTAAATAAAACATCAGAACTGTTTAAACCTGAAAGTTGTGTGCAGGGAGGGGACAGAACCCTATTAAGAACCAATAGAACAAAAGATCCAGCAGTCTGATCACTTCTGATTTTTTAAATGCATTTCGAAAGGTCTTCTCAGCCTTGTTTTGGAATGGTAGATTGCATTGCTGTAAAACACACATGGATGGATGGCTGAAATCGTGGTCTGCATACACTGGGTGAAATGTATCTATTGACTTACAAGCTGGCTGCATGTGTCAAAATGCAATCCAGTATTTTTGTAATAATAGCTAGCAGTCATAGCTGTAAATTATTTATGGAGACTATTCAGTGCAAACAGGTTAGTGCACACATCCTCTTCAGCTTGACTGCCCTGGTTTTAGATCACTCAGACATTCAACTCCTTGGAGATCTGCTCTTATCATTGCAGACCCTAAAAAGGCACCAAAACTGCAGTCATTTCAGCAACTCAAAGCAGCTCAGCCATTTGCTAAAGTTCTACCTCAAGGTTCAGTGAATAAACGCCATTTCAGCCCACCTCTTTCCCAGCCACCCTGGCCCTGACAATGTAAGTTAATATCAGACATGAAGAGAGATCAATCTCTAAAGCTATGACTCCAGTGCGCTTCACCATCTTTGTGCAGAAACATGGAAGAATGTACATAACAAAGGCCACCGATGATCTTAACACAAAGTGACATTTCACTAATGCTTTTTTTCGCAAGATGGGAAAACAGCAGCCACCCAATGAGTGCTTCTGTTAGATTTAAATACGTACAGCACCCTATTGAAATGCAGTACCCTGATTTTCCTATGCACACAACTAATGTCATTAGCATTTTGTCCATTTCAAGCAGCTGCACCTACCCTACACGATCAGAGAACAAAGGGTTACCAAACTATATGTGTGAACAAGACAGCACCATACAGAATTGACCCATCATATACAGAAAAACACTGCGATTTGACTGTTCTGCCAGATATAATATGTTGAGCTATTTACTGTGTATTAGTCTCTCTCTAGGACAATTTCAGCTAGACAGAGCTTTGTAAGGGTTACTTTTGCAACATATTCCTGATAATTCTGGACTTGCTAAAGTGGTTCAATCTAGTTCTTCTTGGTCAATAATTTGCAAATGGAATAGAAGTTTAAAATAGTCTTAATAGTTCTGTTCTCTACTGATCCTGAGTGTGTTTTCTTTTGGCAGCCACCAGCTTCAGCCTCAGTAATTTGGATTTTAACACTGGATTTACCATTCTTGACATTGGACAGGAGAAAATCCTTGCAGTCAAGGTTGCAGGGTGAGGAAAAGGGGACAGAAAACCTTTACAGATGTATAATTTGTCTTCAGTCCTTCAGCCTCCTTGCCTGGTTGTTGTACAGCTTACACCACCAATTGCTCTAGCATGCTCCCCTATTGGGACAAAAAGGAAGTCCCTATCCATATATATAAGCAGCTGCTAACAGACTTGCCAAAAGTAACTCCAAGGCATACTCTCAATGAGAAACCTGCCCGGGGCTGAGGAGATTAAGCAACTGAAATCAGTTCTTGGTACTCACTCATCACCTCAGAGCTCTTCTTGTCACATTGCTAGAGTCTCTGGGAAAGAATACAAGGCTGCTTCTGCTCATTCTCCCCAGGGATTTTGGCCCCAAATCTGATGCACTTTCCAATGCAGGCAGTAAAACCTGTGCTTTGCCAAAGACATGCCTTGCACTCACGAAGGATGGAAGGGTGCCCACCCAATTAAATACTCACAGAGTAGCATAATGGCAAAGGGTAAACACACAGCAGCAAGTGGATCTGTTTGCAAGGAGAGGAGAATAATCACAACACAGTGCAGTTCATGTGTGACATGCATCAGTGTTGCTAAAAATGTGATATTGAGTTACTAACTCCTGTGGCATGATAATGGTCATGAGTTTCAAAAGGACCCCACTGCAAGAGGTCAAAGTCCAGATATGGCAGACACCTTCATTACATTCACATTTTCTCTTTTTTTTCCTCTTCTTTTCCTGTTCCTGACAGTAAAATTAGAGTACTGAGAGCATCAGACAGAAAGTCTGTCTGGGAATGAACACAGCTGACTAATACCTACATTGCAACACTAAGAAACAAACATTCCTCTCTAACTTTCCTCTGTATTACACCTTTAATAAGGATGGGACAAAGAAGGAAACTCAAAAGTAAAATCAGGAAAAAATGCATTAAAAATTAATAAAAAGATATATATATATAATTATAATATAATTTATATAATATAACAATATATAATATTTATATATAACATATATACTATATATTATCTTATATATATATGTAGTATATATATAATTAAAATTTGTAATTACTGAAATAGAATTATATGTTCTCCAGTTAAAGACAGCAGAAAAAAGAAAAGAACACCAGCACCCTGGGAACATTTTGCAGCAGTCAGAGAGAGAGTCCACAAGTCATAAAAATTTTCTAGGGCAGCTTTCAGGCATAATTATTAGAGTTGTTCAACATATTAAAACTGAAACAAGCAACAAAGTTCAGAAAGAAAATACAAGGTGTTTTTTACTTTTATTTCTGTGTAAACAGTCTGTATATATATTTCTGAATAACCATACAATTCTCCCTGCCTGGAAAGACTGCTCATTGCTCTGTATCAGGCCCAAAGCATCTCAGCACAGGAAAAAAGCTCAATACAAGGGTGTGTGAATCTAGATTGTACTGCACAAACACTTTTTGTGAACATAACCACTTCATGGGTCTTAGTGCTAAATTATCAGTAAACCTTCTTTAGGAGATGGAAAGACACCAGCATCTTCTGAGAGAGATTTATTCCACCTGAGATAGCAGCAGATATTAATTCCCTTCTGCATGTGTCAGAGGGCAATTCATCCCACATATTATCTTGAATTACTTCTCGGGCTACTCACATTTCTGTGTTCACTACAGAAGAAAATTCGGTGACTAATATAAACTGGAATTATTAAAGGCTGAACTTAGACAAGAGGGTCTCATTCTAGTGATTCAGTGTGTGAATGGAGATATGCAATTTTAACAGAGGTGGACCATTTTGTTCTTGTTCCAATTTTTGACCTTTTCTCAAGTATTTTTACTTGAAAAATAATTTATTTCTGATTACAATATTAAAGGCAATTTCTTTGGAGAAGGCTAACTTCAACCTTCATAGGAGCTTCTCAATAAATGAGATGGCACTGGCATTAAAAAAAAAGGTTGCAGTTTCTTTTCACAACTTTACTGACCTTAATATTTTTTAATTTTTACAGGACACATGATACTGAATTAAGCTATAACATCCTAATAGAATTACAGTATTTTTAAATAGAACAACTTCCTGCAAAATTGATGGCCTGCTATTGTTTATATTTTACATTAAGTAGCAACAAATGTAGAGACCTACATCATTTACTTACAGTGTACATTCAAATTGTCTTACAAATTCTAGAACATATTGAACATTTCTGAGGCAGAAACTTGGTAATATTTAAAACAGGTACCATAAAATTTCTTTATATGGGACTTTAGATAGTTGGTAAGTCTAAGTAACTCCTAGGACGTTAATTAATACTCTCACAGTGAAGGTAAAGTATATGCTCATCTAATCATAATAACTCAGAGACTAGTTTAAGGAAAAGAGAAAAAAATAAATGCTAAAGAAAATATGAAAACTTGAAAAAACTTGAAAACTATGACAACTGAAATGTTTTTTTTCCATAGGTTACATCACACTTCCAGGGAGGAGGCAACCACAACTTCCTGGGCAACCTGTGCCAGTGTCTCATCACCCTCAAATTAAAGAATTTCTACCTAACATCTAACCTAAATCTCCTCTTTTGAAGTTTGAAACAATTTCCCCTTGTCCTTTCACTACACACCCATGTAAAAATCCCTACCCCAACTTTCTTGTAGGCCCCCTTCAGATATTGGTTGATATAAAGTCATGTCAGAGCCTCCTTTTCTCCAGGCTGAACAACCCCAACTTCTTTAGCCTGGCTTCATAGGGAAGTGCTCCAGCCCTCTGATCATTTTAGTGACTCTCCTCTGGATACATTCTTGGAGCTCTATGTCTTTATTATGCTGTCAGACCTGGACACAGAACTCCAGGTGGGGTCTCAAAAGAGCAGAGCAGAAGGGGAGAATCACCTCCCTTGACTGACAGATTGTGCTTCTTTTCATGCAGCCCAGGACCCAGTTGTCTCTCTGAAATGCAAGCACACATTGATGGCTCATGTTAAGCTTCTGATTCACCATAGCCACCAAGTTCTTCTCCTCAGGGCTGTCCACAATCCTTTCCCCGCCCAATCTGTGAATGGGATTTCCTTGACTGAGGTGAAGAACCTTGCACTTGGCCTTGTTGAATTTCATGCAGTTTACACGAGTCCACTTCTCCAGCCTCTCAAGATCCCTCTGGATGGCATCCCTCCCCCTCAGTGTGTTGACTTCACCACACAATTTGGTGTCTTCAGCAAACTTGCTGAGGGTGTATTCAGTTCCACTGTCACCAACAAAGATGTTAAACACAATGGTCTGAGTACTAACCCTTGAGGATCACCACTCATCACACATTTCCACTTGGACGCTGAGCCCCTGATCACAACTCTTTGTGAGCAACCATCCAGACAGTTCTTTATCCAATGAGTAGTCCAGCCATCAAATCCATATTGTTCCAGTTTAGAAATGAGAATGTCATGTGGGACAGAGTCAAATCCTTTGTGCAGGTCCAGGTAGATGAATGTTCAATAGAGTTTTCTGAATCTAGATGTATATGTATGTGTACGTGTGCATCAATATTCATGTGTGAAGATCTAGACATATATATCACCATCATATTTTTTGTTATATTCATCTTTAGCACAAGGAATTTATATTATGATGAAGCAAGATCTTATAGAAACACTAATGTGGAAAGCTAAAAAGCTTAATATTCTCAGTAGACAGTATCATTTCATCAATAAGAGAACTATTCAGTGACCCTGTATTGGAGTGAACTCAGCATAATCAATTAACTCTGTCAAGTAAACAGATCTGTCTCTTTGGCTGCTGTGTAACTTGATATTTCTTCCTGTTCTTACTGACTCCGTGAATGGAGAAATAAAATACCCTGAAATTATACCAGCTCTGACTGAAGAAAGAGAGCTATTTAAAAAACTGCTTCACTGAAAGTGTCTGTCACTCTTAATCAGAGGTTTTTGTCTTCCAGCAGAGAAAGGCAGTAGGACAGGGCTCAGTCCAGCACCACAGAACACTAAAACAAAAACACTATTTTTCATGTTTTGATGAATTAGATGCAAATCAGTTGGCAAGCAAAATAACTGATGTGCCCCACGCCACTGGACATAGCTGGCTTTAGTAATTATCTTCACAATGAACCATCCTTTGCTTACTCCATAATTTGTCTATCCCTTGTTTTTGTTTTGTCTTAAAAAAAATAACAATGAAATTACTATAACACTAATTTGAAATTAATGATTTCTATACACATTAGCAGGCTCTGAGACACAATCTATGATAGATCACGAGATAGAAGTCTCAGACTGGCCTCGTGTAGCCTGCTTTATGAAAAAAAGCATGGAAGGAGAGATCATTACTCTGCATAATTAGCTGGCTTAATTAAAAAATGGCCCAAGATATCAGCTGTAGCACCAGCTCAACAAACCCCCTAGGGCTTGTTCATAGATTCTGCTGCACTCTGATTATACTACTATGAATCTAGAAATAGCCACCTGGAATCACTCTCTCAGATGGGCATTTGCTAAGTGCTAGTACACTGTTATTAAATCTGTTTGTTTGGCACAATTTTGTAAAATGATCGGGGCTTTCAGACCTTTGGCAAAGTGAGAAGAAAGTATGGCCTGCAAGATGGAGTAATTCCCTCTGTAGGGTTTCCAGAGTTTCTCCTTTCTAATAAACAAGGGCCTTCAAAAATTTATTTCTCCAAATTTTTCAAGTTCTATAAACCCTAATCAGCTTGGGTTTGTCAAACAAAGCATAACTATGACCGCTTAAAAAAATAAATCACCTCAGGTTTTAGTATCTACACTTCAAATAAAAGTGGACTAAAATTTGAATTTCTTTATACATCGCAGATTTATGATATTAACGTAAAATCATATTTAAAGTTTAACAGTTCTCTTCTTCTGATTTTTATTATTATTATCTCTGCTGGACAATCCATAATCCTTCTTCCTTCTGAGGTACATCCAAACCTTTCCTGAGGAGTACTGACCAGGTAAACAGGCTGCTCAATATAGTCAGGAAGTTCCTTTTGCAAAATACATCCAGGGCTAGATAGCAGCTAGGAATATAATTGAACTTATTATGGAGGGAAGATTTTCCTCTGTCATTAAACCCGTGGGTTGGGAAACTCAGAATATAACTGGCTGAAGTAGCAAACCAGTTGGAGCTAACAACGAGGATTAAAAGACAAGCCCCTTTTGATACGAAACTACTTTACATGTATCCACAATTAAAAGTTGGGATCACACCAGAAAGGCAGAAAATTAATGTACTTTTTCAAAGTACTTTTGTAGGCTGACAGTGGGGAGACTTTTGTTGTTGTAACTGTTATTCATACCCCTTTAAAAAAGCTTATTATGGCAAAGAGGAAACCAGAGAGGCTTTATTTAACAGTGAAGACGTGACTTTGTGTTCTTCCCTGCAAAAAATCTGGGGCAGTGAACAGGGGAAGAAGAGGTTCACATCCCTTCGGTGCAGCCCACGACATCTGGGTACTCTGCAGAACCCTCTGAGAGCAAGAGGTTGCCCTGGGGCACGTTGGGCACATCCCATTTCCAGAGGATGCCCATGAGCACTGAAGGCAGGGCACTCTCACATGCACTGCTCTCACACATCAGGAAAGTGCCCTCTCCAGAGACCCATTTAAGTACAAATCCTATTAAGATATTTAGATAATATGGAGTGATGCTTCTTTTTATGCTGAGCCCTTCCAGCTGATTAGACAGGAAAATCCTTGCTATCTAGTCAAGAAGCTTTCTGGAATGTTTAGCATTTTGGGAGCATATTTTTGTGTTTCTTTAGATTAAAGATATCCTCCAAGAAACCTATCTATCAAAAGGACGAACTGAGGAGTGTATATTCCTGTGGGGAACAGCCAAGAGTTTCTGCGTCATGGGAGAATCCTGAACCAACAAAGTCCTAAAATGAAACAAAATCTCTTGCAATGTGTTCTTTACTGTTGAGTACTAACAGTGAGTGTTTCAGCAGGAATGACAAGAATTTTCCTATTCCTAACTATAGGGCTTGAAGGAAAAGTAGAAATCACCAAGAAAAATGAATGAAGGATAAATCAATATGAGGTGAAAGGTCAACAAGCAGCCTGCTGTTAGTCTGCCAAAAGTATTTAATACGTTCATTTGATATTATTCACATTCTTTAAAAAATTATGTGAGAGAGAGGGAGACATGCAGAAAGGCAGCCTTTTAGTCTTGGTGAGAGAAAAGGTTTTACTGAGAAACATGCACTGATCTAAAAGTGATGTTTTTCCCTAAAGCTCTTGACACCCCTTGAGGGTCGGTCATTATTGCAAATGCAATGACAATCTTTCAATACAGACAAATTAGCTATTTTCTAGAGAGCTAATTCAGTTCTTCAAGTTACATTAATTTATCACAGTTTAATTACCATTAAAATTATACTAATTCAAATTAAAGGTGGCAGTCACATAAGAGACGCCATTTGATACCTCGTGTGAATTCTTGAAAAATAATGTTTGCTCTGTTAGGATGAGACCTAGTGATTTCCAGCTGTAAGAACACACACATCTGATAAAGATTTTTTAAACAGCTCCTAGATGAGTCAGTTTCTGTAGATTTCTGTCGTTTCCCCACTATTCAGACTTTTTCATAAGCTGCACTTTAGCCTGTTCTCAGGGATGGAAAGTGTTTCTTGACATTTTTCAGTCTTGTGTTTAAAACGGTTCCATTCCATACCTTTCTGTAATGAAAATACTTCTCTAATTCAAATGCAAGGAAATGACCAGGAAAAATTAATAAAACTAAGAACACTATAAAAATGCTTCCATAATTCAAATACATCTCTATCTCTCTCATGTGACAGGATCAATACTCCAAAAATAAAAAGTTAGACTAAAAATAAAATGATCAAGAAAGAAAATTATGGAAACAATCCATAAAATGCTAGGAGGGTAAACAGCTGACACATATGTAAGTTCAGCTGAGAGGGATATAGGAAATAGGTAAGAGAAGAAGATACTTCCTGGGTCAGCAGATACTTAAGTGATACAAGCCTTTTGATAGATGTATCAGATTACTATTTTTAAACTACTGAGGCTTTTCCCAGCAGTACTTGGGCTGAAAAGCTGTCAATGGCCTGTTTTAACATGTGAACTTTCTTCTGATTTTCAGTCTATGTTCAAGCAAGTCTAGATGCACATGTTCTATAGCAAACACTTCTTTGCACTTTGGCTTTGCCCCATCTGGAGCCATCTGGGGGCCACAGACCCTGACTGGTCATCCAGCAGCACACATACATCTTTAGTCTCAGTCTCTTGCTTGTGGGGAACTCACAGCTTTTAGCTGAAGTTTTTCTTGTTGGTCTCCCAGAACTGTTTTGCTCCATTGAAATGAAGAACTCTGAAACCTAAATGCAACATTTTGAATCAGTGTGCTTCAGGCTAAGCATAAAAATACACTCATCTGATCTAAAGCCTAACACTTCCTAGGTACTTATATACTGAGTATCATAATAAAAAATAATCAGATCTCTTTGGTTTTCAAGACAAAACTTGGAATTTTATCCTCTAAACTGAAGCATAATGTTTCATACAGCCATTTTTGCACCATTTGGAACATTGCTTGCCTTCTTTATTTCTTAAGTTATCTAGTTTTGAATTTTTTTAAAAAAACACCTGAGTAATTGTCCTCTAGAAAGTCCCGGAGGCACCCTTTTGTTCAGTAAATACATCTGAGAAAAGCTGACCTGCCTGCCTCCTTAATGTAACCGATTAAGTCCAAAGACTCCTGCAATATGCAGAGCTAGAATATAAAAATAATTGAATGAAAACAAAGTTATTGAGGAAAAATGTCAATTGTTTTTTGTTTGTTTTTTTCCTTAATATGTTTCCAAAGAGGTCATAGATGTATTATGCAGTTCATCTTTTCTAACTTTAGCCATTTAAAAACTAGTCATCCTAGCTGGGTTTTGAGACTTCTTCTGTAACCAGTGAAGAGAGATTTCTATTTTTTCCAGCCTAAAATAGGTATTTAAGATAGATGGTATTTAATGTTTTATGATTCATTCTGCCTATCTTTAGATTGTCCAGAACTTCATATCTTTCTTCACTGACTGTAGAAGGATTGTATCCAATTAGTTCTGACCTTCCTGAGTAACTTAGGGACAGAAAAGATAGACAAGATGAACCTCAGTCTTTGATCTAATATAGAAATAAGAATCATAATTAAGGTCCATGCAGGTGCTTTTGAAAAATCTTACCTTCTCCCTTTAATGAACTGAAATTGCTTGATGTGAAATAAAGGAAAATGAACTAAAACACCAGACAACTTGAATGTCCTAAACAAGAAGGACAAATCTATAAATTAGGCACTCAGAAAATCTAATAAGCTTGAATATACATGCAAAAACATACATGTAAGATGGAGCATGAGAGGCATTTGATCATCAAGGCTACATTTTGTCTGTGGGCAAGAATTAGTAACTCCTGGTGAGTCCATGGGAGCTACACATGCTGGTTCGTATGTTTTAGATATAGGGACAGATGCTGGCAGGGTAGTATTCACATGACTTGAATTTAATCCCTCCAAAATCATCAGTTTCAGCCTAAACTGTGTCTACTGCCAGCAGAGAAAAAGAGAAAGAAAAAGACAATCTTTTGCAGAGAAACTTCATAATATGTCCTAGATACTTCTTTTAAAGATCAGAGGAGGTGTATAAATTGCAATTAAAAATGTAAGGATTCAAGCACAACTGATTTTCTCTCAAAACCACTGATTAACTGACTGACTCCCATTAAATGTGAGAAGATCTTGAACACCTTCAAGAATCGGAACCACAGCTCCTAACTCACAGTCCTAGGGAGCATCCAAGATCATAAGGAACCAACTCATGAAACTTCTGAAAAGGTTTATGACTTGAATTTTAGAAATCCTATAAGCAGCAATCATAAACTGCTTCTAAAGGATTATTTTCAGAGTTTACTTTCATTTGTGCCTTTTTTTTTTTTTTTTTGAGAAGTTTGATTAGAGGATAAAATTATTTATTTGAAACAGAACAACTTTCTGGTGCTAATAATAATAATAGTAGTAGTAATAATAATAACAATAATAATAATATAGTGGAGATAGATATAGTAATATTGGTGTCTGGTTTCATCTGTAACAGTGGGCTAAAGACATTGGCAAACTTCCTATTGCAGGAAAAATAAAAAAACCCGAAACACCTCATTAAGAAATTATTGCAGGATTTTACATCCAGTCTCTTCCTCTTGTTTGAGTCTTGTAGTCCAAGCATCCACCTCAGCATGGCAGAGAGGAAACATTTTGTTTCATAGGATGAAGGCTCACCACCACATCCTGCAGCCTGCTTATTCAGGTGCTCCTGACACTGCTGCAGCTGCAGTGTGCTCCAGAGCCTCGACAGGGAATCAAGTTACCAGATGATGTGTCAAAAGATACACTCTGGAGCCCCATATGCCACAATTAGGAAAAATCTATTGCTCTCTCCAGAAGGCAGAGAGAGCCGTTGCTGAACTACGTCACCAAACAGCATCCTCAAACCGCAGAAATTTATAAGGAAAAATCTTACTCAAAAATACTTGGCTTATATTCCATCAGTATCCATGGGTAATGGAAAGATCCTAAATGGATTGCATTTACAAGAATGGTCTTTTTGTTAGCCACAGTTGTTAATGTATAAAAATCATGAGGCAAAAATGAATGCTGAAGAATACCTCTCCTGTGAAAATGCTGAAGAATCAAATTCTCAAGTACAGGTAAAGTGCCACGAGAAACCAAATTTCAAAGCCTATTTCTGACTAGCTTTCTGTCCCCTGTTAAGGAACTGTCCCCCTTAAGGAACTCAGGGTTTACAATATTAAATTCATCCACAGTTCTATTGTATCATGTGATCTGCTCACAGTGAAGGTTTGTGTGAAACAAAGATTTCCATAATGTGTATCAAACTGGTTAGTTCTAAAAAATAAAAACCACAGCTTTGTGATTTCCTCAGATAAAATTTCTTTTGACATGAACAAGAAGCACTGCTTATTTTAAGTATCTTTTTATTTGTTCTGTTCATTTTATCTGTTTTATAATTACAACAGTCATTTATTACTCTGTCACACTGAGAACATATGCCACAATCCTCACTGTGGATTATGAATGTCATGGTATCTTGGTGATCTGTTACACATCACAAGTATCTCTTATGTTTAATTGTTTCTACATTTCTTTCCTCAGTGGAAAAATATTGCAAATTATTTACATACATATGTGTATGTAGTATTTATATCAGTATATTTTGAGATTCATAGATTTTTAAGTACACAAGGGGCTATTATAGTCCTCTAATGTCACCTCCTGCACAACACAGTGGTTTCCTCAGTAAACCCAGAAAGCTAAGCTATAGCTTATTTTTCAGCAAGATACCAAGTCCTGTTTTAAAGATTGGATACAAGGATCACATGATGCACTGATATATTTATTATGCATTGTGTGCTTTTATGATAGAAAAATTTTTAAATATTTTGTGTTTGGAACTGAAAGCAATAGATTGAAAAATCTTAAACTTTTTACACACAAGTTTGTAGTCAATCCCAGTGTGCCAAGTCATGGAATAGAAGAATGTTACTGTGGTTCAAAGTGTGAAATACTTGCAGTTACACCAACCCACACTTTGAAGATGAGAAACATAAGCTTGAATATAAACATTACTCTTCAGGAGGGCAAGCACGTATGTGGCAGCTAGAACTTGCTCTTCAATGTTTTAGTGAGGGTTCTTCACCTCTGAAGATTCACATTATTGTGGTGAACACAGTGGAGATTTCTTCAAGACAAGATTTTTCTATTTAAACAGTTGCAAACAGATTTCAGTCCAGAAAAACATCAAAACATGTCATGAGAATCACATCCTCTGCAAAGACAGAACGCACCATGGCCAGAGTAAGATTTCAGAATACGCAAAGACCCAGTGAACACTGACACGACTTGTCTCATTTGTGGGTACAGATATTCCAGTAATGAACAGTATGTGTTGGGTAACACTTCAAAATATGAAAATAGTCTATTCTGTTCATGTGCCAGTTTAGACCATTTTTCTTGATCTAGCTATGTGGCAATTATGCTGCTGAACTTCAGACCAAACTGACTCTTTCATTAAGTGAAAGAGATGAACATAATCCTCCCTGTTGAACTAGTTGGCACAGATATGTGAATTGTTCTCATGACAACTACTAATATTTCTTCTACACATCAGATGTCAGGAAATAAAAAACTAGCATTAGCAAGTTGCTGTAAGTATGTGGGACCCATGTAAGAAGAACCTGCTAGGAATCAAATTGGGAAAGATGACCCAACGGAATCTGGATCTTCAGAGAGGCAGAATTTGGGTTCCCAAGCTAAGATAATAGGAAAAAAAGAACAGTACAGATTGTTAGGATTTTAAATGATTAAGAAGTTTTTAAATACATTCTATGAAACCGTGCCACTGGGTACAGCTCTCTTCACAAATGAAAGTAATGAGAACAGTCCTTAAAGTACACATCTTGGATCTTGATGCCCTGCAGAAGCTCAAGTGAATAAGCTCTGGTACCGGAATTATCCCTGGCAAAATAAATGAGATAATCTTCTGAAACACAGCTTTCTAAAATTCATAATTATTTTTAGCACAAGTAAAAATGGCAGATGAGTGTAACATGATCCACTGCAGCATTTCTGAAAAAAATACCCAGCACCTATAACTGTGGAGGATATTTGTTTTTTCTAGTTGTAAAAGAATTTCTGGTTCTGCTAGATATCCTTCTCCAGTTACAGAAGTCCAAATAACTCCAGTATCTTCCATTGTTATGTTAAAGTTGAAAGCAAAGTCAAAAGATTAAAGAGCATGTTTTAATTTCTCATACTAATAATGGATAATCTAGAGAATGAAAAGAACAGAAACTAGAAAATTATGCTGAAAATAGTATTCTACAACTGCATCAGCTCCCTGATAATTTGAGAAATAAATTAAAAAGATATAATGAGTATTAATTTTTGAGAACTTGAATAAATTTTGTTCCTTCTGAAAATAAAGAGAAAGCTTGGCAGCAGCCAAATGTGTACATTTAATCTGGAATCTGCAGGTTTAACTGTGATCCTTGGGATTTTGAATCTGAATAGCTAAAAGGGAGGGAATAAAGAAAGCTGTTTCAACTATTTTTATTCAGTGAATTAAACAAATACATCTCTGAGACTACACAGGCTGCAAGACTGTACTGAGAAAATACTACCTCTATCCAAGCAATTTCAAGAACATCAACAAACCTTGAAAATATTTAATATTCTCACCATGCTTCATGCTTTTGGAATTCACCTGATGATGTTCTGTTCCTGAATACCTGTTTCTGCTTTAAGATTTGTTAAAATATAAGAATGAAAAAAAATAACATAGCAAGATCTTCCCTCACAAAATATTCTCAAATTAAGGTTTATCCAGATATTAATTTCTGTGTAACTAGCATTCTCCTGCCTATTTTACTAGGAAAAAAAATATCCAAAATGAAAGCCACCATATTTTTCCTCATTTCTTCACTCCTACTCCATTAAAGTCAACTCCAAAAGTTTTACCCAGAATATGCATTTGGTAATAGATTTAAAATAAACCATGGAACTGCATTTCAAACACTAAGAAAAAGTAACTAACCAAATAAATAATCAAGAACCTTAATTCATGAAGTTACGAAAGTAATTTCATAAACATGTGCATGAATAAGAGGTGTTTGATGAAAGTACAGTTAGCAATTAGAAAACCTGGAAATACACAGATGTTACTGGATAAAGGATCAAAGCTGTTGTGTTTTTTTACATAACTGGCTCCTCTATCTTTGTTTAAAGCCCGTGTTTCATCTGAAGCGTTGCTGGTGCCTCTTGGTGCACCACTAACATCTACAGAGGGATATACCCCAAGCTTCAAGGAAAAGGAAGAATCATGAACAAGACTATGATTCAACAGGAAATTTCTAGCTTAATAATAAGCCTTACACTACAGTTTAGGACAGAAATGATTGCTACCTCCTTTTGTCAGGCCTAATTAACCTGGCTTAATAATATCTGTGAGATTTTAATCCTGCTACCCTTGATTTAAAGGCAGCATTGAAGAAGAGGAACTGGGTCATATTCCAGTGATGATTCCAGTGAAGCTGTAAGTGCTAATAATTGGATTTGGCTAACATAACCTGGGCATTTTAGAGGTCATTTTCAAAGTCATGCTTGTCATCCTATCCAGAAAAGTGATATAAGTTCTTCCAAGAAAAAAAAATTATCTGAGCATTAAACAGGCCTGCAAGGCTGCTGAAATATGTGCCACTGGCCACAGAGGAACCTGAGGGATGGAGATGGTGCAGACCTTCTGAGTTCAAATGGGAAGGGGATGGAGGTCCTGGCAGCCCACCCCACAGCTGCAAGCACCAGTGCCCTGGTGTGCTGAACACACCAAATTGAAGGAAAAGAGGGCAAAAAACTGCTGGGAAGAAACAGATATTTAAAAGAGCAAGAACGATACCTCTCAGACTTAATTTTTCATGTTTTTACACAATGACAGCAAAAACCATAGGGCTGCAAACTGAAGGACAAAACATCACCACTAAGAGCTTACTGGTTTGCTAAAAGCTATTAAGAAAATGGAAGCTATTAACATCGTGCCAAATAATGGTTCAATAATAGCAGCCTAATGTGAAATTGAGATACTTTGTATTACTCTAAAATGATCATCCAAATAATGAACTGCAAACTCTTCAGCTGAAGATGGTGTTCTCCCACACATGTGCACAACTATGCCATCAAAATGCAACAGTTCTCAAAGGTTTTCTTAGATGCAGATTTTTTACATGCAAAAACTGCAAGTTGTGCACCTACACTGTAGGAATAAAGATTCTATCTAATACTCTTTATTGAGGGAAAAATCCTTCTGAGTCATCAATAGATCCAAGTTATAATCAATAATTGGAAAATTATTAAAATCTTCAACCCATCATCTCAGAAGAAAAGTCTGCCTAGTACAAAGATCACTTTATTTTACTAGCAAGTACACTATAAAATTTGAAATTTCTAATACGGGTTTCAGAATATGTTTCTAAAGTATTCTTCATTATGCTGTATTGGCCAAACCACACTGCAATATGAATAAAATATACTTTCAGCTGTACATTTTATATAGTCTAAAACAAAACAAACAAAGCAAAACAAACCAAAAAACAAAAGCAAATGAAACAAAACCAAAAAACCCACAAAAAACCAGAAGTATCTAGAACATATTTACATTTCAATATAAAATTTAAATCTAATACCAATATAAAAAAATCATAGCAGTAAAATATTTTAAAAATATTCTCTAGTAGATCTTCTCTTGGTTACCAGAAGACATTTTTGAACCAGGGTGTTTTCTGAATATTGTAGAATGACCAATAATCACGAGAGACACTGTAAGGATATCAGAGGGCTTCATAAGGTGTTAGCACTGGATGATACTGTTAAAATCAGCCTCAGATGTTTGAAAGCAATTGCATTTTTGCAGATGATCTCCTTCATTAGGCCCCAGTCTATTAGTCTGTGCCCCATTTCCACCCAGAGTAGTGAGACTAAGAGACATGGAGGCAAAAAGAGACACCCACAGAGAAGAAATCCAGTCAAAATTATTCCTCTGTGGCTTCAAGGCACTTAAATTCTGTCCCATTATTCTAATAAGTGCCAGTATAAAAGACATTATGTCCTCCCCATCTTTCTGCGAAAGAAAAGTCCATGATATAAATGAAAGACTTGTACAAATGTATTTACCTGAGATAAAACAACTGAGAAATTGGAAGCTCTAATTTCAATTTCTTTGCCATCTTCCTGGCCTAAACCATCTGAACTTTTCAATATTAAGCAACACTAACCTCAAAATAGTATATATAATATTAGCTGGGCTATCTTTTGCTAATTGTTCATTTTAGTGTCTCCAAGGTAGAAAGGAATTAGAGTGCTTTGATGAGAAATAATGGTCAAATATATTGATCCCCACTGCAAGATCTGCAAGAGAGTCCAAAATGAAATTATCACAATTTAAAATCATATAAAGAAAGTATTGACCGTCTGCAAACTGATTCAAATGTGTCCTAACACAGAACGATGGCTGCTAACACTGCTGGAGTTGGGCCAGTGGTCTGACAAATGATTTGGATGCATCCTATTATTAGATGATTATTCAACAGAAATAGAATGTAACGATCATGCTAATTCCAATGACTGAAGAGTGTGGTTATGATGAGTTACATGCTGATAGTCCTTCTGCAATATGGTGATGTTCTTTGTGGTTATAGACATGTCTTCGTATTTTCTGCATTGCATACCTCCACATATGGAGGTAAAAATATACTTACACACATACATTATAGATAGATAAATCGATTGGTACTTGCATACTCATACAGTATGCATGCAATGCATTTAATCAGAGCTGTGAACAATGTATAATCAGAGCAGATTGATTAAGAGGATTTTTACAGGTTCACCGGAAACCCTCAATAGCACTTGACAATAATCAAAGCTTTAAATACAATGGCAGGAATTGAGTAGGGATTGAGCTGGCACCAGAGAGGCTCACTCTGCACGTCAATACTTTAAAATGAGCGTTGTTGTGTGAAAAGGAGTGCTGAACTGGAGACGTGCCAGCTGTTGAAAGCCTACATTTTAAGGCTGAGTCTGAGACCTGCCAATGTTTCCAAAGGAAGATCAGAAGAGCAGAGAATGAGTCTGAAACAGCAGCGTCCCCTCAAAGTGGATGGGGCTCAGGACTGACAATCCAGCACCTACTGTGTCTGCCTGGGCTTAATTTCCCTGCCTCTCCATTAAACCCTATAAGAAGGATACTTCCTTTTCATGTGAGACGTTGAGTACCTGTATGTGACAATGTGACAGAGCAGATCAACCCATTTTCAGGGCTGTGCTAAAGAATTACGACAATTTTTAATACCTGACCTGCCCTTATAATTGCTGAGGCCCTGATCCTGCAGAGAGAGATGTGTGTGCTCAAATTTACATGCTATAATTAAACCCAAGGAGACTACTTTCAAAGCCTAGAGTTAAACAAGGAAAAGTTTGTAATGAGAAGTCATATCTTTCATTAGATCCGCAGATATAATTGGAAAATACAGACAGACTTTCTTGCATACAAGCCCCGTTTTATGTCTTCAGGTCTTGGCAGAGAGCCAGATCTTTGCAGGATTGTAGCCTAAATGTTATTAGCAGCGTTTCACCAGGTATAAATTCAGTTGCAAAAGTATTATTAAAAACCTGAGTTTCATTGTTTACAGTCCTCCCCAAAACAACCAAAATATACAGCTTGTTGCCTCACTTATTCCTTGGATCAGTAAGAGCAGTAGGAAAGTTTTTGTGAAAGTGTTGCAAACAGCCAGCTTGAAAATTTGTTGCAAAATGGTTTGTTTTGTTTAAAAAATAATTAAAAATTTATTGAGCCTAAACATGAGGGAGAAATTGACTCTGTAACCCAGCATTTACAAAGCTCATCTGGGATATGGGAGAACAGTGTTGAAGTCTCTGCTTTAACAAACAGTCATTAGTTTTACAAAGCAGAAAAACTTTATCAAAGGAGATCAGCAAATCCTGGTAATGGTGATTCATTAAAATGTGGGATCCATCTTCTTCCCAAAGTTGTAAGGCACTTGGGCTACTTCTGCATTTTTAAATCACACTTTGTGGTTATTCCTGCTGGCAAGAATAACTGGTTCCTTTTAGAAATTCATTGGGCCTTTTAAAAAAGATATCTCTTGCTTTAAAACCTTTTTTAGAAACTATAATATCTGTTCGTTTTTTGAGTGAACAGATTAACTTTATCAGTTTTATTGAAATTTGGGTCATCCCACGGGTGTAGATTAAAAAACGTCCTGAAAGATGTGAGATCAGATAATACTAAGGTTATGCTAATCCAGCTGTAAATGTAAATGTTACATTTCATTGTAATTGTTGTGCTCTGGTATTATCTTAATATATTTAGATGATATACAATGAAGGCTCTGCCAATAGATAAACTGATTAGAAATTATAAAACTGTTGGAATATAAGAAATCTGACAAACAGGGGGAAAGAAAATAAAAAGCCTAACTGCTAAAAGTGGTAACATCTGCTAAACAAAACGTCTTTATGTTTGAGACCCAGAGAACTAATTCAATTTATCTGTCAGTGAGATAGCTTCCTGGCAGCTACCTCTGGCAAATCAATAAATAAATCTATGTGCAAATAAATAGTAAAGTATCTACTATTTTTACTTTACTCAGTAAATGTAGATGAACAAAAACTGACTCAGAAGGGAAGGTTTAGAGGTCATTGAGCTAAATATAGCAGTCACATAAATGGTGTCATTAGCTGGGCAAAAGGGTATTTAAATAGTATAACTTCTGTTGATTTGGCAATAAGTGTAAGGGAAAAGTAGATTGTGTCCCACTACTTCAGCGCATGGTGGAGATCAAGTTACATCGTGGCATACCTTGGAATAGCTTCCACTGAAATTAATTACAGTTATTTCTGCTTGATTCAAACATAAAGTAGGTCTGTAGGAAAGATCAGAAAATCATGGCAAGCAGTGTCTGAGATCATCTTTTCTGCCTTTATCCATCAGTGTACACAGAGCTTGTACACTGGCCCACAAAACAGTTTGAGTCTTCCTCCAAGTGTAGGAGAAAATCAGATGTTTATTCTGAAATCTTGCCACCTAGTTTGATTCTACTTCTGTGATTATGGCCAACTGTGCTTTCCTAAAAAGAAATGGTCTTGAAGTGAGGTGCCTGCAGCCACTTCAGACACCTGAACCTGGGATGCTAAGTTAGTTCTCCCTAGCATGAAAGGAAACACATTTCAGAGCTGAATGTGTGATGTAAATAGTTCTGCTTTTTTTTTCCTCTCTGCTAGGACGAAGAAATATTTATTTTATTTCTTTGTAGTTCTTTCAACAATGAAAGTTATTCACTCAAATTATTAGTCCAAATCTCTTTATGTGGAAGCTTGCTCAAAGTACTCACAGTTAGAGTTCATAATAGTAAATATATTTAAATAATATATTTGTTGAGTAGCAAAAAAATGACAACACAGTTATTATGTACTAGTTGAGTTAAACAATAAATTCACAAAGAATTTATTCAAGAAAAAATGTTTATCAAATATATCTTTTTACAACATCTTTTTTTTTAATCTTTTTATTATCTTCAGTAAAAGTTTTCTATTGCCTCAAAGATGGGCCATAATATTTTATTTTTATGACTTTAACATTCTTAGTGTTTTATATTTGTTAGGACAGGAGTAAGCAGAACAATGGAGTGGACATTTCTGTCCTGCTTTTCTGATTTCTATCTTTTATCAAACAATTATATAATTTTAAATACAGCAATGATAGTACTGTCAAGATATTCAGGCAGTCCCTCCCAGAAACTGCACTTCAGAGCCTACTCTCTCCTTTGTCTTTCTGATACCATGACATATTCAACAGACTGGATGGTTTTTAAGGAAAAAATTCCATCAAAATAAGTCTAAATTTTTTTGGTAACAGTAGCATCACAAATACCTAAACAACATGTTTTTCCCTCAAAGGCAATTGTATTTCAGTTGAGAATCTGACAAACAAAAAATATCATCTCCATCTCTGTAATAAAACTCATACCCAGTTTTCAATTCAGAGATTTGATTCTACACAAACCCCTAGACATGACATCCTTCATGAAATTTGGGACTGATCTTATTCTTTACAATTCAGGACCAATTTTTAATCTCTGAAAGCATTCCACAAACACTTGAAAACTTGAGAATCCATCTTTATTGTGATATTTGAGGTAAGGCCAGCATTGGCCTGTTCTTTAATTTCACAGTGCTGGCAAACAGTTCACAGTAGTGAAGCTGGCACTTAGTTTTTGACCTGAAGTTGTAAACCTCTAGAAAATATCACCTACTTCTTGAAGTGCTTTATCAAAACAATTAAATGTCCTAGGAGATCTAGTGCAGGATTATTTTTCCCTGAATAGCAGGCACCCTCTATAAAGAAAGCATTCAGTTGTCTACAAATGGAACATCAAATTGTTTTTCATGGAAGCTTTTTGCCATCAGTATTTAAAACAAGTAGATCAACGCATACTCTAGTTATATTTAGCATACAACCTTATTTAAAATGTAAATGGTTATAGCTATTCTTTTATGTCACTTGTAATAAGTCCACACTGCATTAATTTACCAAGCAAGGGTGGATACTTTAGTTCATAAATTAGAAAAAAACCAAGCCTTTTAAAAAGTTTTACTTTTTACAGATCTTGATAAATCCAGGTTCTGAGCAAAGTTAGAAAAAAGGGAGGGGGTTTTTTGCTTAGTTGTAAAGATATAATTTGTGTGAGTGTAGTTTGAAATTTGCTTGCAAATGCTTTACTTGTTATTTTCCTTCTCTGAAAGAAATCACATCACAGACCTAATACAAGACAGACAATGTCACATCATAGAACCACTCCCTAATTCTAAGCATTTAGCAGGTGACAATGTCAGTCATTTCAAAACACCTGCAATTTGATTACAAAAGAAAGCACAGTGCCCTGTTCTCTAGGTACCTGAGGAAGGGATGCATAACATTAGGCATCTCTTAAGGCAAACCTCCCTGAAAGAGGAGTGTGAGAAGATTTTGGCTGCTTCCTCAAAACCTTCAGAAAGACAGCATTACCGAGGTCAAAACACCTTACCTAACAATAAAAATATTCTATTGTCTCAGGAGAGCATTTTTTAAACATTTCTTTAAGCTTTCCAGAATAGGCATTTTGCTACAATGAACTGTGTTTATTGTATTCCTTGGGTGGGAGGGCATTGCCCATTCTCTGTGAGACTGAAGATTCCCTTAGGAGCCTCAATGCACTTTTTGGAGGTCAAATTAAACCTCATCATTGATGAAATCTAAATAAACTTAACTTGCTGATTACCAATAGAATCCCTCTGCAAGGATGAAATTGCCCACAATTGACCATCCTTCATTTTACAGAACCCACGGGACTTAGTATCACAGCTCTCCTCAACTTTCAAATTCAATCCAAGCAGTATCAAAATTTCCTACATTTTTTTCACCCATCATCACCATAGAACTACAAAAAATATATTCAACATTACATATAATAAAATATGTAATATAAGAAAACCCAAAATATAAATCCACATAACCAATTTGGATGTTTTTAATGAGAATGTGAATAAATATATGAGGAAGTGAGTTCATAGAATCACAGAACTGTCATGGTTAGAAAAGATCTCTAAGATCACCATATCCAACAACCAGCGCCCTCCCCAGATAAACTAAAATAAAACATAAAATAAACAATAAAATAAAATGCAAAAGAAATAATAAAATAAAAGAAAAAATAAAATAAAAAGTAAAATAAAATATAAAATGAAGTAAATAAAATATCTGTATCACCCTGGCCACTACAGCATGTTCTGAAGTGCTCCATCTACATGGTTTTTAAATACCTCTAGGGATGATGACTCCATCACCCCACTGGGCAACCCATCTCAGCTCTTGCCTACTGTCTCAGTGAACAAATTCTTACTAATATCTAGTCTAAATGTCCTCTGGTGCAACTTCAGGCCATTCCTCTAGTTTACTTGAGAGAAGAGGCCAACACCCACCTCCTTACAATCTCCTTTCAGGGAGCTGTGGAGAGCAATAAGGTCAGTTTACACACTTAACTCATGACCATGCAATCCTGTCACTCACTTCCCGCTTCATGTGTGATCTCTGTCTCAGAAAGCTGGGAACAAAACATGGTACCTCAAAAAAAAAGTAGACAGGTGAAATTATTTTATTTTTTTTACTCAACCAGAATTACAGTAAATATCCTTTTAACACCTAAGTTGCAGAAAAATCCCAGCCTTTGTGATATGTGAGTCTTCTATTACTTGATACCATCAAATGCATAGTTGACACATCAGTGCTTAGCAAGTTTAGGTGGGAAAAGTTTTGCTAGAAGGAGTAGTGTTGGTCAGAATGATCCAGGCATTATAAAATTGTGTGTTAGAAATTACAAATTATACATTTGAAAACACAAGAAAATTCAGATTTTTCTGAATGCATTTTTCATTTTGGTGTTGGGTTTCTAGCAGCACATAAGAAATGGCCAAATTGCATCCATATTAAAAAAAAAAAAAAAAAAAAAAAAAGGCAAACAAAAGAAAAGATGCCCATGATTTCTCTCACTGACAGCAATGTACCAAAAGAACAAGTATTTGGTCTCTTTCCCTACATTCACAGTCACATCAGCTGCACATCCCTTCCTCTCCCAAGCACCAGCCCTCCATCACTTTGGGGATGCATCTGTCACTGCAACACAATCTTTAGTCATTATTGCATTTGCCTACTTTTTTATATTTAATCTGGTTTGTTTAACACTTCTCCCCTTTTGTTTTCTCATTCTTAGGAATATATTCAGTTCTGCAGTTCAGTGAGCCTGAAGGCAAAAAACACTGGAAATATAATCTTTCACATATTTCCTGTGATTTTGAATGTTTCCAGGTTGAGTCATCACCATAGCAAGATATTTTTGACAAAAAAACGTTTTGCAGATGAGTCATATTTAGTTCAAAGTTTGGGTTTTTTGATATCTACAGTGCACATTTTTGAAAGTTCACAGCATCCTGAGTTGAACACTGTCCTTCCATCTTCCATCTCTGGGAAGGAAAAGAGGATATCTTGAGATAAAATGGTGTGATGGATTTCTCAGTCCAGCATTTCTTTCAAAAGAATATTAAGACCCCCTTCCTAGACTCGAAAAGAGATACAGTATTAATTAACTAATTAATAGAAGCTGCTTGTTTTCTCATTATGTACCTGCGAAACTAAGATGACTTCAATCCAAACAGCAAGATAGATCTGGAAAAATGGCATTTCCTTAGACAAGTCTGGGGTCAGGAAGAGATAACAGGAATAGAAAACGTAACGAAAAACCAGGGCAACCCATTTCAGTTTAAAAGGCTTCTTCCTGACACTATTCTGCCTGAAATGGTAGGTCTGTGTGATACTAGCTGGAAACTGCTGTGAGGTAATTATATGTAGTTACATGAAGCAGCCTAATGCTAGCCTAGCAAATTGTCTAAAGGAGGGGAATGTATTCCTTGTTAAATGTTTTGTCATGATGACCATGCCCTTTATTTATCTCTAACACAACATGCTTATTCTGCCCCATCTACTGTTTTCACCCTGCAAATTTATGAGGCTCTATTAATCTTCTGCCCTGCTGACTCTCTCTGTTGCAAAGTGTCAGCAGACTTTTGTACCTTGCTAATGTACAAAGTGCTTCCTATGAGTAATATCAGCATTTTGCCTTTTAATTGCACATATAATTTTTAAGTCTTACAGCTAATAAGGGAATTGAGACCACAGTTCATCACTGTCTCGAATGGTACTCCAGGGGTGTAGGGACTGTAGAAGCTCAGAGAAGAATATACTTGTCCTCGTTCCAAGCAATAGTTTCTCTCATTATAGCAGCCCCATTCACACCAGTACACTTACAGGTCTGCCAGCACTTCCATTATAAGCCCTGCTTTTTGTGGTTTCAAACAGCTGTAAAAATTCAGAAAATAGAACATATATCCTTTCAGTTTAATTTTTTTCATTATTATCACAATGCATTGTTGTTTCTGTGTTGTTATTATCATCATCATCATCATCATCATTACAACTTTCTAGAGAAGTTGATTTTATTATATTGAAGACCTCATTATTTGCAGGAGAGCAAATGGTGCTTTGCAGTCCAACTGAAGACTGCTTTTTCTTATATTAAGACTAGGTCAGGAATTTGTTCATTTATTGTTCTTTTACATCCAAACCTAAATCTTAAAAGTGATACCAAGATGCTAATTTGGACCAATGCACAATAATTTTCTACTAAAACCTTAACTAGTTTTCCACTCAACCGAATTGCTCTTTACTCAGGAGTATTCCTATCATTCAACCATTTGGATAGAAAAATATAAGTTTACTTTCCTTTTATTCTATGGCAGAAAATGAGAGAGAAGGTCTCATGTATCATATGCTGGAGGGTTTGAAGAACATGTGCCAAATTGTGCAATTAAAAGCTTCTCTCATAAGTATGCAAAGCAATAAAAAGTAAACAGATTGCCTGCTGGAATATCATACCATGGGAGCTTCTTATAAGCAAATGACAGGCTGTTCTTAAGTATTGCACATTGCTTTACTGGGGAAAAGTCCACAGAAAAATCAGAGGTCTGGTATATTTTGCATGTTCTGTTTGGAATGGTGCACACTAAATTACCTTTTTTTTTGCTCCTTGTCATAATGCAGGGAGCGCAGAGGCTAAAAAGGGACTTTATGCCCTCCAAATATGCTTTTAAGATGAGGTGTTTCTGCATAGCCTCAGAATGTTCATGTCAGGCAGATCAGTTGCTTATTTTCATTTACCCTGTGCCTGGACACTCGTAGCATCTGGGTGAGATAACACTTTAGAAGGTCTCATGTCTTCCCTCTGGTTTGCTCACTTTTGTCCCACAGTTTGCCAACATCTGGATCATATTGGCTATTCATCTGAAGATTTTTAACATTTGGTTGTTAGATCATCTCCAGTTCCAGTATTGTTGCTATAAAGTGATGTATTATTCATGGAATCCAGGGCTCAATTTTCAAACTTGTGGACTTCATACCATATTACCATCATAAATATTGATTTCAAGGCACCCACAAGCATTTTCAGTCCTTCACTGAAAACACAAAAAAGAGACATCTGTACTCCACGGAGCATAAAATCAAAGCCTGTATATACATAGCACAATGGGATGCCAATCTAGAGATCCCAAATAGATGTCCAAGCACACAATGGGCACTTGTGCAGATACATGCCAGGTCCCACAAGCTGTGTAGCTGCATCTCCACACATTTGGAGGCTTAGACTAAGCAACTGTGACTCTCTTAATGAGTTTGGACTCTTCACTGCATTGATACATCTACAGTTTCCTCTTCTGGGGTCAACTCACTGAATGGTAGTGACGTGCTGACAAATGGCTTTGATGGCCAAGTCAGATTATAATAACACCAAAAAGGGAGAGGAACAAAGGCCATGGTTTACATAATCCTGGCACTAATTTTGAGTATTCAAGTGGTGTTGTCCTCTTATGAAAGCCCATTCTTTTTTCTTTTTTTACAGAGCAAAGATTATGAAAAGAACAGTAAAACCTGCATTCACTTGACACAAGATAAAAGAGCACGGAGGGTTCAAGGAGGTTCTGGATGAGTGTTCACCAATTTCTTCAAAAACTGGATTCTCATTCTGGTTTCCTGGCTCCTTGTTTGCTCTGGTGGAAAGTTTACCTCAATTTCTACCAAACAGAAACTTATTGTTACCCATTACCATTATTTCTAAGAAAAAGACCCCAATTATACTCTTCCAAGCCAATTTTCTCACCTGAGTCAAGAATGATGGTGTTACTATATATGAATGACACCAACACAATCTGGAAAACCACTGCAAAACTTAAGAGAAGTATGTGTGTGTGTATATGCATATGTACAAGTATAGACAGGTGTGTATATAGGTATATATGTTTCTTTATATATGTATTTATAAAAGAGACAAACATCCATATATGAGATATAAGTAAGGTTCACTATAGAGGCTTTCAGTCCACTTCATCTTTACAATAAACTCACAAAGGCCTTTCTCACATACTCACATTTTCTGAAGTACATGGCCAGATTACAGGCCTTACACTTTCCATCATTCCCTGCCTATGTTACTTACTTTAAAACAGAACTGTAGTAATTTCTACTGACACATATACTACTGACATCAGGAGTGAACAGAAAAATTTGCATTTGTGAGATTTGGGGGAAAAAAACAGGGCATCACAGAGGATTCTAAATAGGTTTTTAGGTAAAACTTTTCTGTCTTAAAGACGGAACTAAATGTTCATAGTACAAAATGCTGATGAAATACAGACATTTCCATTAGCTTTTCTAAAAAGGTTACCCAATTTCACTGTATTTCTTTCATTCATATTGCCTTTATACTCTCACTTCTTAACATTTTATGGTTAAACAGTTTGATTTTTTTCCTTACCTGTCATGAAAATGCTCTTCCTCCAGTTTTCCTTTGAAGATGCCAGTACTGCCTCTTCCTTCAATGAAGAGTGATATTCCAAAGAAAAGTATTAACCTTAACTTACCTCTCTGGTTAACAATGCAATTACTTCTGGACTTCTGAAGCTTACTTCTTTTAGTTCTTGAAATGCTTATGAAAAAAATTCCTACAGTCACTACATGAACTTGACTTCTTTATTTCTTTTTCTGGCTCCTCTTTTTAAACTGGAAGTAAGCACTGCACATGGTAGATTATCAAATGCACTTAAAACAAAGCTAGACTAGATTAATTAGTGTTGTATGTGCACTTGAAGTGGGTAATATAGTTCATCCTCTGGCACTCAGCTCATTAATTTCAAAATGTGTGTGACTAAACCTCTTATCTTGGTTTTATCTAATTAAATTATTAAGGTGGAAATTAATAAAATCAGAAGTTTTTAAATGTCATTCAAGGCACAGCTACAATTAAGAGATCAAATAGTCATACTTTTAAAGGACTCAGCCCAGAAAGACCACTTTTTTGTGTACGATCAATTTTGTGTTTTTTTCCAACCTGAACTGTCTTTATTTCAATAATGTTATGATTTGAAAAGACAGACAGGAAATTAGTACATAGCACTCTGAACAGATAGGTTAATTAAGGTTCAGTCTGGTATTGATATGTACATATTATAAACATTTAAACAGTATAGATTAACAATGGCCTTGGAGCTAAAGTGGTGCTGTAGGCTGTTATTGTCCTCTAAATATTGCAGTGTCACTGGGCTGGCTGAAGCCACTGTCAGAGTGATCTGGATGGCTAAATACAAACATCTTGTGTCTTTCAGACACCCTGGTGGCATTCAAGACATTTGGTGGCAGACATGGCATAGATGCTACCTATGGTAGCAGCTGGATATGAGGCCAGATAGCCAAAAGCATTTAAAATAGCAATACACATCTGTATTGAGGCACCTGCATTATCTCCAGACCATCTGGACCTTTTGTGCTGCAAAGACTTCAATACTTCCATCTGAAACACTGAGTAAGTTTGTTCTTGGAATCACAGAGCAATCTGTAATCTCTATTTTCAGCCAGTCCCAATAACGAGAACCAGTCACAGAATCACAGACCCAATGAGCTTAGAAGAAACCTCAGAAGACTTTTATTCCAATCTCCTGCTCAAAGCAGAAGAATCTCTGAGGTCAGACCAGGTTGTTCAGGGCTGTGTCCAGTCATGTCTTGAAAACCTCCAAGGACCAAAGCACAAAGGTCTTGAAAACCTCCAAGGATAAAAATCTCAGATTTAAAAGTCTACACAGAAAGTAAGTTTGAGGCAACTGTACAAGAGAAGATGCAATAAGGAGCACATGCACATCCAAGAGGAAGATGTAGCTTCACTGCATTGTCATATTTTAATCCTTCAGTTCTGTACACTGATAGTTCATAATATAGGAGTTGTATCTCAGCCACCTGAAGTTCTGCAGATACTATGTTCTGAGAACTTGGGAAATGGCTACTTACTTAACTCTAAGGGCTGCAGAGTTAAGCATTCCAAAAGCCAGAAAGTGTCAGACTTTGATATGGGCAACAAAATAACCATTACTAGTCCAAAGCAATGTTCCACTGACAGGCTCAACTGGACATTGATGGTACATGTGCGGATTGCTTGAAATTCAGAGATCTGTTCCAGTAAAAGAGGAATAGAATCATAGAATCATAGAATCATAGAATCATAGAATCATAGAATCATAGAATTGGCTGGGTTGGAAGGGACCTCAGAGATCATCGAGTCCAACCCTTTTACCACCGTTGCGGTTGCTAGACCATGGCACTGAGTGCCACATCCAGTCTCTTTTTAAATATCTCCAGGAATGGAGAATCCACTACTTCCCTGGGCAGCCCATTCCAATGCCAGATCACTCTCTCCGTAAAGAAATTCTTTCTAATATCTAACCTAAATTTCCCCTGGCACAACTTATGACCATGCCCTCTTGTCTTGTTGAAAGTCATCTGGCAAAAGAGACCAACCCCCACCTGGCTACACCCTCCTTTCAGGTAGTTGTAGAGAACGATGAGGTCTCCCCTGAGCCTCCTCTTCTCCAGGCTGAACAGCCCCAGCTCTCTCAGCCTCTCCTTATAGGGTCTGGCGATAGTACTGTTTTTACACAAATTATTTCAGACTGACATATTTCCCTATACTCAGCAGCTTCTTCCCTCTGCTCCACCTCTTGCAAACATTTCAACCCTCATGTCCTTTCTACCTTTAGCACCTAAACTCTCTGACCCTGTACTCAGCCTCTAATTTTCAGACTTGCATTCCAGTTCTGATGTCCTTGATCCAATTAATCAAAAAGATTCTGCTACTCAACATTTCCCATCTGGACGTGAGTCTCCTCTCCTGCCTCTTAGACCAGTGAGATAGCCTAAACCTTTGGTGTCTTAAATTCTTATTTACACTGAAGCAAACTAAAGTGTTTGCACCATGCTCAATACTGAATGTTGCCTGTCACAGGGTGAGGCACATCTACACTTATGTCCCAAGCCAAACACAAAGCTAAGTGTCAAAAGGCCAAAGCCCAGAGAATGTATGCATATAATGAGCTGTGTAAATCTGATGGCAAAAGCCTTAACACATGATGTGCTATCATCTCTAGTTCAGCCTAGATGGATGCTGTATTAACAGGTGTGTAATATGTGTGTGGCAAATTTGTAACCTTTGATTTGGTTTAAGGCAAGTTTCCATCTCCTTTCCATCCTCCCTTGGCCCCTTGAAATCTCCATCAGTATATTCCCTTCACAGAAATGCTTGATTTTTGTTTTGACTTGTGCAGGAGCCAGCCACCTATATGGAGCTGCAAATATTGCCTGGTACACGGGAGAGCTGATGAAGGGATGGAGGTAAGGAACATGACATCTGCCCAGGTTCATGTGGATTCAGCATGTTCCAGCCATTAGAAACCTCCTCCCATGAAGTCAAGACCCAGGAGGTTGGGTGCTTGGCAGCCCCTTGTCTATTTAAGAAGCAGCATTACCAAGTTCTCAATAAATCTCATTACCCACAGTTATCCTCAAATTAAAAGAAAAAAACCTCAAAATAGTCCACTGTTCTGCCTTGAAAAGAAATCTATCAGTCTCCAAACCAGTGAATGCAGTAGTTCCATTGTTTTCTCCTTGTTGTTAATGTCATTATGGTTGTGGATTTAAGTCCTGTTCAGGTTAAGTAACTTCTTGTACAAAAGAAACAGTAAAACATTTTTGAATGGACAGAATAACAGAATAAGACAGACAGAAGTGAGAGAATGACAAGAAAAAAAAAAATGAAGGACATAACAATATATGGAGGACCCATTTTAACAAGATAAATCATCCTATACATGATATTGGGCAGTGCATTTCCTCTGATAAAGTGGGCAGGATTTGCCACATTTTAAGCTACTCTGATTCAGGATTGGAACAAAAGTATAAATTCAGTGGAAGTGGAAGAGAAAGTGACTTGTCTGCCTGTCAGATCTACCCATGCATCTCCCAGAATAAGTATAGCTGCTCTCATAGGAGTGACAGTCATCATTTAGCAACAAAAAATATTAAAACTAATATAAGAAAAAAAGAAAAATAAAATTTAAAAATTATTTAAGGCAGCTAAGATGTCTGCCCTCCTTTGTCTACCTTTATTTTTTTAGGATGCTTATGTAAACACTCCCAGTCTCCATAAGGACAGACCAGCTCAGTGAGTAAGGTTGGTGGTATGATATAAAAGACTCATTGTCTATATTCATTTTAGATTGTACCTACAGAGGATTTATAGAAACAATACCTAGGTGGCACTGAGGAGGCTATCAGTGCTATTTACAGACAATTTAAAGGAATAAACCTGCAGTTACGCCTGTGTTTGCTTTCCCTTGTGGTCTCCCTGCAACGCTTTCTAATCCTATTGTGACTTGATTGTTTCACAGCAAAGTGCTCCACAGAGGCCAGTAATTGGCACACAGGTTCAAATTAGATTGCTGTGTGTTTAGGAAAGCAGGGGTCATTTCCCATCAGCACCACTCATTAAGAAGCAGAGCGCTAAGTTTTCTATTACAGAAAACACTCGGATGTAAGTGTGTGCGTGCTTGGGAAGGGGATTTTATGCATAACCTACAGCAGAATGAGCCTGTGATCAACAATATGCAAAACAACTTCAGGAAAGGAATAGATTAACTCTGTACTCAATGACACTTTCTTTAATTCTGCATCTGGCTGACTGAAAAATTCTTTCTCACCATGTAAACATGAAGTCAAACATGTGGGTGAACTCAGAGGCTGGCTCAGAGGCAGTTGAAAAGTTGGCCTTGTGTGCCCCTGGCTCTTGTGAATTTTAATCAGGCTCTGGGCCTTAATTGCACATCAGCCCAGTTTCAGTTCTGGTGTACACCAGTCGGCTCCTGATCATTCGCTGTGGAGAGTAATGAGAGGCTGAGGTTCTGAAAATGAGGCAGTTGGGCCCCAAATTAACTGAAGGAAGAGGGATAACATGAGTATGCATCAGAAAGGAAAGAACAGGTAACATTGAGGAAAAAAGAAAAAAGAAAGAAAGGAGTCTTCCAAGAGGAACAAACATCCTATACCTCAAGCTTAATTGTGCCTGGTGACAAACAACTAAACATTTGATAATACCAGTGTTTGAACAAAGGGGAGATATCTGTGTAATTCTTTCCTCACCTGAGGTATCCTGGGCACCTGATTTTCCTCCAACGCTGACTGATGTGTCCTTTCCTCTAGGATGACCAAGGGAGATGTCTATCTACGTCCTGCCCATGACTCCATCAGAACCAGAAAGCAGACACTGCAACACACATCCCTCCTGGGAAATTTCACTTGCTGGGCTTGCATCAACCATTTTTAACTCACACATTATCATTACTGTGGTATAGCCCCTGCTTCGCATAATAGCCTGGTGGTTAGAGGTCTCCTGCCAGAAAGAGGACACCTGGGGTGTAGCTTGAGGAAGCTGCAATCCCACACCTCCCTGATGCATAGAAATCTCCTTGGCAAAGGGTGCTGCTGTATTTCTAGGGAATTTTCTGCTCCTTAATGAACTGTGGGAAAGGGGAGGGAAGGTCACTACATGGGGATGGAATGAGCTCAGAAAGAAAGTGAGAGGATGAGTAGGTAGCATTCTGGCTTGGTGGCAATAGGCTCACCTGAGACCAAGTAGATCTGAAATGTTGGCCCATGTCCTGAGGTGTGGTATGTATTTCACAGGATGCCTTGGAATTAACCCTGGAGGACTCCCTATCCCTGAATTTCTTTTCAAATTCCAAATCACAGTTTCATATAAGTGTCACACTGGTGACAGATGGGATTTAACATGCATGCCTCTCACTATTGCCTGCTCCATCTCTAGTGGTTCTTATCCAGTGGATCCACCTCAGCACCTTTCTGAACTCTTCCCCCATTCACTGTGTGCCAAGCTTACACACTGAGGTGAGGTTTGCAAATTTGCCTCCTGGGGCACCTTTCATAAGGCAATCTTGTTCTTAAAATTACTTTGATTTTCCCCACATGTAGCTAACTAAAATGTTTCTTATCTTCTTCCTCAGGTCCTGAAGTCTCCCATGGTTGAAGTAGGACCTCACAAGAGAGGCCCAAAATGGGCCAAGCTGGGGCCACATCCTGCAGCTTTTGGACACTCCATTTTGGACTCCAGTAGTGTCCAAAAATGCATACCTAAGAGAGAGAAAAAATTGTACAAAAATGCAAGGTCCATTCCCTAGTTCTCTCCTGGTCTCCAGCTGCCTTCAACTTTGGGACTTCATGAAATCATCTGAAATTCTGTGTCTTTTTCAAGGTATTTATCCAATGTCCTTTGAACTTTTGCAAACTCCTTTCCAGGGGAAACTTATTCTGCTGAAAACGAACTCATGCTTCCTTTTCCTTCTCTTCTCTATATCGAGGTTTAGTTTTTACATATAAGAATGAAAAACAAAATCTGTTTTGTATGGGAAACAGAGATGAAAATCTTCATTTTCATTCAGTCCCTCTGATATGAGCCTTAAAGTACAGGATAATGGTACAACTTGTCACGGAGAATATCAAATCTAGGATAATGATAAATAGAAAGGAAGCAAGAAATTATACCTGTCTGTAGAGTTTTGCTGTATAAATTGAGTAAAATTTCAGGCAGTGCTGGCATTTCTCTTCCTGAGTCCTTATTTGCCATCAGCCAGTGTTATGCATTAAGGTTTTTTTTTTCTGCATTATGTTTTATATCCAGTGTGGCAAATCACAGCTTTATGGAGGTCCCTTATCTTTAGACTGGGACTGTGTTCCTCCATCTTCTCATCATACAGCTGTTGAAATGTTCTAAAATCCACAGTCATCTATGGATTAGAAATGTGTTAGCATGTAAAGTGCTAGACAGGAATATAGTTGTTACTTCAATTCTGCTGAGATTTGCCTCTATCTCCCTAGGATTTTACCACATATTCACTAACATGCTGAGAATACATCTTTTTTTCCTGGTAGGGCAACAGAAACACTGCTGCTTTCTGAAACTCATTCATTGTAGTTGGACTCTCACAGCTATAAACATGTGGGGAAAAAACCTGTTTGTCTGCTTTTTTCCTAGAGAAGACAAACCGTGAGAAAGCAGCATGATATATGCAGAAATATATACTTCCATGTAGTGTCACACAAGAATGAAAGGCACAGACACTCTTTAAAGAAACTACAGGAGGAGGGGGGAGGCAGAGAGAAGGAAGAAATGAGTGAAATGTAAATTTGAAAAGTTACAGTGGAAAAAATGGCTTTGTAAGGCTTTATTTTATGATGCAGTTCATCATAACAATAAGAGAACTGCAGTATCAAAGTCCCAATTAGTGCAGTATCTTGCCTCCAAAAATGGCCAGTAGTGTTTGTCTGAAAAGAGAATAACCCTGATACAAGAAGACCAACAGCTAATAAAACTTCTCTAGAACAGTGTCTAGGTCACCACTGATTTCTACTCTTTCATCCTTTTTTTTTTAAAAAAAAAAAATAAAAAAAAACCAGAAACATTTTCACAATATACAAAATTCTCTCACAACTTTCACAGCTCATAAGCCCCTCTTTACTCTGTTTTGAGCCTTTTGTGTTTGAGCCCTTGTTAATGCTCCCTAATTCTTCTGTTAGAGACAATAGTTTTGTCTTCTGGAGACAAATGGTTTGTCTTCTCCATACCACTATGATTTTGTAACTTTTAGGTGATCCATTTTCTAGGCCAAAGAATTTCCAATGTAAATAAATACATCTGCAGCTGGTACCAGTAGTACCCATTAACAGTCTTCTTCCCCCTGAATTCACTAAGTTATACTTAAACCTGTTTTAATGGTTCATATAGATTATTAATAAAGGATTTTTAAAACTTATTTATGTTGTTAACAAAACTGGTAAAGAGTAATGAAAGGTGACTTACTGACTGTCTCCAACTGCATCTTACTCTGAGGGCTCCTAGTCAGTCAGATACCTCCTTTGGTGGGCTTGGGCCAAGAACAGGTCCCCCACTTGCACACCAGTCCCATCCCTACACACAGCCAGGGCTGTGGAGCCTTGGTCACCACCCATGGTGATGCTACCTGTTGTATCCGTACCCCAGACTGGAGAATCTGGAAGATCATTCCTGGGACAAATATGCAATTGTGGTGTATTTTGGTAGAAAACTGACAGAAGGCTGTTTTGTACCTCCCTCCCAGGCTCACGGGCCATAGGTCCTTGTTGTCAATGGGTCCCAGAAGCCATCTCCTTCCTCATTTATGAACCATTAAGATCACCAAGTTCACTTTGGAAAGGTTGTCTTGATCCAGTGAGGTTCTACTGCATGCTGGAGATAAATGATGCAATGTTTTTCCCAGTGGGCTTTGTATCCTGAGCTTCAGTTGCATATTGCTGGATCTGGCAAACAAAAACCTTCTGCCTCACTTATGTCCCACATCACAACCCTGATGGACCTCTGACTGAGAGTTTAGGTCTTTCCAGATGGAGCAACAAAGCAGGTAATGCAAAGACTTTTTATGAAAGATGAGTTTTCACTGACTGACTAGTACCACAAGGTAAAAGAAAATAACTTTCTATGTACGAACCTGCCCAATCTATTTTTTTCCACACACTTCTGCCTATTCAGCTTCATTGAGACCACCACAATCAGAAGAACAGCCACTAGATGCACAAATTTAACTTAAGTTAAAGCACAAACCCTGCTGAAGCTATGGCATTTCCTTGTACACTTGCACATGTGTTATGCTCAGAGTGACAGTGAGACCATAAGTAAACTCCCATGATGTGTATTGCTTGGAAGTAACATAAATTTTCAATGGTTCTAAATAGGATCTTAATTCTCTTTTCCTCCTTTTTTTTTTTTTCTCATATGAACTATTTCTAAGTTATCTTCTCTAGAAATACCGTGATATAAAAATAATTTGAAAATCCATTCAAAGAGTTAAATACAATAATTTCATCATTGGAAAAGACAGTATGTAACTACCGGGCCAAATAGTCCAACTTATATCAAATGGCAGGTCAGAGAAAGTTCACTCCTAATAATGCAAATCACAAATCAGTGTCTCAAGAACAGCATATATGAAATAATGTCCGAAACATCAATAACAGGTTTTTTTCCCTTATAATTATTATTAGCTTGGTAATAGTCGTTAGTGACCTATCTGCTTCTGCTGATTTAGTAAAGTGCACCTAATAACAAGCAGGGGTCAAAGGTACAAACCAAATGACACTGCATTCTCTAGATACATAGTGCAGTTTCTAATGATGTAATAAATGCCTTGCAGTGTTTTTGTCTCACCCGCCAAAATTAAGACTATTAGAGTAAAATATGCTGATTGAAAACATTATAAATCATGTCTGGAATATAAAACAAACCTCTATAAACCAAGCTAAAATGACAAACTACTTATTTTGGTAGAGACTGAATCTCTGAAGTAAGTTTTTATATTTGTTCTCAGTTTAAAAATCAAGCCTTCAGAAAAGGTATGTATTTATTATATAAATAGAGAGAAAGAGTGAAAAGAATATCATATTAAGGCCTCTTTCTTACAAGGAATTAATTGTGACCAACAAAAATATCTTTTTCGAGAATCCATCTTTTTTTCATGAGGAGAAAGTATTACCCTATAATTTTAGACTTTATATGGATATTTTAGCACAGAAGATAAGATCTTTTCTTAGACAAAGAGAGTTGGTTCATAGTTAGGGGAAAAATAATAATGATAATCTCTGGATGAAGAATGTCTGTAAAATCAGTATCCATAAAATCAACTACTCCCTTACTTAACCATGCTGGAACCCACTCAAGCCATTGAGTTTAAAACCACAGTATTATTATTCTTTTATGTCTATGGCTTAGCAGAACAAAACTGGTCTCCAAGCACATAGTCTCTATAAAGACACACAAATGTTTGGCCTTTGGGCTGTAAATATTGTGTCGTCATTGATTTTTAACATATAAAGTGTATTTTCCTGAACGTCAAGTATTCTCAAAGTTCAGGCACTCCCATGAGCATGGAGTGTCAGGAATTAAAGACAGTTTGAAAGCAGGAGCTACAAGCAATGTAAGAAGAAAGTAAGAGCAAGAAACAAGAGAAAGAAGCAATGAAAGAAGAACTAATATGAACTTATGCAAGTATTATGTTACCATTTATCTCCCAGATGAAAATGTCACCTGGGGAGCATAACATCCTATCACCAGCAAAACAGCGACTGAACTGTAACAATATCAATAAGCCTTTTTTTTGCTTCATAAGATATTTTTCTTCAAGGATTTGTGTATCTCATGTGCCAGAGGAGATTTTTTTTTTTCCCAGCTAAATAACAGAATTGATTTTGGGACCAGACATGCCGGTGGTTCACAAACGGTGAAAGCATCAGTAGCTGAATGAAAATGTGGCTCTGAAAATTTGTTATTATTCCCTCATAGTACTTCAGTGTTTGCTTTTCTACATTTTGTCAGCAGCTTTGATGTTATTTTGCCAAACTGATCTCCTTGAGAAGGTGGCTCAGAGCTGGACCTCAGCTTAGCCAAGTAACATACACTCCTTGAGGAGGAGGAAGTGAACCTTTTTCTTGGGATGGAGAAGTTCTGTATCAGCTCTAGAAATGCCTGCATCCTGCCACAGAGCACAGAGGGATTATAGAGGTGAACAGAGCTGCTGCCCTTTATTAGCTGCTATGAATCCAGGCTGAGATAGCACCTCACACAACTAGGAAAGCTGAGAATGATTCAGCCTACCAGATGCACTGCCTTTTTACAATGTAGCCCCAGGCAGCACAACTCTGCAATGTCCTTTACATAGGCTGGTGGTAAATCACCAGGCTGTCCAATGATAAATAAAAGGAATACTTCTTCTAGGTGATTATTCAGAGCAGACCCATCTCCATAGCTTATTTCTATTGCCAGTGCAGACAGCCAAGGTTCCTGAGAGGGCAATGCTTATCTTGGGTCAGGTTCCTCCTCTGACTCTCACACCTCCCCCTCCCATGCATGTGTGTGAACAGTTCTCTAAGTCAGATCTTTGAACAGAAAATTCAGTCCAGACTGGAGAAGAAATGTTGCCTTTCCTCTCTGGAAAATGTCTTCAAGCAGCTGTACTGAAAAAGTTGTTGTGGCTAAAACCTTGTTTGCTTTTATCCCTCCTCATCCCACTTGCCAAGATCCATAATCATTTGAAGGTTATTACACATCATATTCAGAGATTCCTTTGAACTGTTTACTCATTTATTGTGTTTACTAGATGTTTCTTTCAGAACTTCAAAAAAAGTCTGACATCCATCTCAATTTTATCTGCCCAAGAACAGTCAGACTGCTACCAGACATTGTCTCAGACATTTACATAAATATTGACTATTTAATGCAAAGCATTCTTTAAATATACAAGCACATACACCAGCTCCTCCTAAGAAGGTTGAAGAAGCCCAAGTTCTCAAGCATTTAAGGAATATTAAAGATATCTTTTTGATTAAGGTTAACTCTTGAGAAATGGTGAGAATTTCCTACTTCCAATGTTAAAGCACTCATCTCATCTCAGAAGCAAGCATCCAGAGGATGGAAAACCTGACCTCATAGACCAAAGATACTCCATCTACTCAGTTTATCAAGCTGAAGCTTAAGAAGTTAATTGGCATGTTAAGAAGTGCAAGCATCAGGAAAAGACTTCTGATAGCAGGTTTTTTATATGTAAGCAAAAATGTACCAGTTTCCCAGAGCTAGAGGTAGGTAATTTTAGGAATAAAAGTAGCATGTGATCTATTTAAGTAGAAAAAAATCCAGGAGTTTCATGTATTCTGTTCTATGATCATATCTGAGATACCTAACAAAGTGATCCTGCTAAAGGAAATGGATCCAAGCTAATGGATCCTGCTTCAAAAAAAAGAATCCTGTTCATCTGAGTTAGATACCAAACTTAGGTGTTTTCAGGTCTAAATAAAGTGATTATTTCTCAGCAATCATGTGGAGAGTCCTTCAGATTTTCTGAGAAATATCAATCCTTTTTGTCCTAGTGTATATGTAAGAATTTAATTTAAGAAGGTTGTATTAAAGACCAAAATATTTAAGGAAAAATTAGGTAGACAAGATCTCCCAAAAAACATTTAGTTTTGTCAGTTGGATAACTGATAACTCCTGGATAACATCTATATATAAAAATTTCATTAGCCTTTGGAAAAATGAACTGAGGGCTGCATTCTTTGGCTAGAAGTGACTCCAAGTTAGGTGTAGCCTCAGATATACGGGGTATGTTTTGACGGATCCCAAGGTGAAATTCCATGTCAAGTGGTGATTAGGAGATGGAGATGCACCTTCATCTGGACATAAAAATTTGTGAAGAAAAGTGAAGAAAGTGGTGATCTCCCTGCAAAGATGTGTATTTTGCCAAGTCCCACAATACCAGCTCTTAGGTGCTGCCAACTGGTTTCAGAGAAAAGTTTAAGGTGTGTTTGAAACTCTCAATAGGACCCATTTGCTTCTGAGATCTGCTTTCTACATGACTGACTCTAAAATTGTTTTAAATTAAATCTCTGCTTGAAAAACAATTGCTCTAAACACCCTGATCTTCAATAGAACCTACTTCCCCTCCTGGTAAGGGGGTGGGGAGCCCTCCTTTGAGTTTTTCATAAGGGAAGTCTGCTGCCTAAATTCCCATTCATATCTGTGGCATATGGCTTCTGCTATCAGTGCAAATTGTTTTAAAATAAATAGTGAGAATTAAACCAATAGAAAATAAAGTCTATCAGACTGTAGCAAAGTAATTATTGTGGCTTTCAGTTTTACTCAAACCCTGTCTTACCTCCCCACAAGAAAAGGGGGAATTATGTTTTTTAAACAAATGAAAATATCATGAGCAGCACTCAGATACTGCATCTTGAAAATCCTGGAGTATAGAAAAGAATGCGAAGGTTGTAGGTACCGCTAAACGTTCCTGGAAAATTGTTTAGCTTTCTATCTTAAAAGTAAATTTACCTTTTCCTCTCTGTCTCTCTCTCATACCTTGAAAGACAATATAGATGTTCTATTGTACACCAGGAAATATTACAATAATTCAGGTATTGTTTTGAAAATCAGAAATACAACTATTGATTGTCTCAAATTATTTAATCTTCAATTAGACATTGAACTGTAGAACTGGCAGAATATATGGGGTTTTTTTCTGTCCCTGAATAACAGTTCATTTCTCGTCTATGAATAATACAATAACTTGGTACAATACTGTAGTCAGATACTGGTAGTTAGATACATTTCTGATGCCTGCCTATGGTTCATGCATCAAACACTGATCCTTCAGGCTGCCTTGTATAGGTCCATAGGCTTGGGACACTAAAGAAATGAACACAGTGATGCTAACAGTGCCCTCACTCCAGTTACAGATGTAAGATGACAGTGACTGCTCCAAGGCATACTAATTACAAAGTATTTAGCAGTCAGGCTCTAGCACACACCTGCCAGAAGCAGAGATGGGGGAAATGTGATATCCCTGTTTCTTATGTTACACAGAGCCCAGCTGGAAGTTAAATTCTTAAGAGGCCAATGACTGTACAAACCATATGTTATCACAGTTCAATCACGCCCACAGCTTTCCCCATTTTAATGTATATTTGGCATTACAAGATAATGTGACATCTTCAGACTAATCAGATGGATATCTTAACTGCTGGGAATATTAAGGAAATACAGATAGCATCCATTGTGTTATGTTAGCTTTGCACTTGTATTTCTGCATAATGGCTCTAGCTCCTAAACTGCTCTGACTATAAACTTTGCCAGGAGGCAACCCATTTAATCCAGACACAGATTTCGTTATTTCAATTTATGCCTGCCGTGGATCTTAACATTTTGGGTCCAAATAGCTCCTAGGAAAAAAAAAAAAATTCTGTCTGAATGAAAATTTTGTTATATGGATCTTCTTCTAACTAAAAGAATCAATATATAAATTGGTTAGAAAGAATCAAAGAAAAGATAAGAAGATATAAGAAGATATTTTCCTTTTTTTTTTTTTTTTTTTTTTGTAGTTTTTAATAACTAAAAGCAGAATAGTATCAAATTTAAAAATTACACTTTTTCTAAATTTTTATAAAGGAAATAGAGAAAAGGACCAGAAGGGAAAAAAAGAAGAGCACACCCATTTACCATTTACAGATGCTATGCAATGCAATTAGGGGACAAGGGAAATAAAAGTTTTCCTGCAGATTAAACTCTCTGTCTACAAGTTATTTCAAGAAAGCCAGGCACTCTCAAATTGGGGAAAAACTAAAGTTTTAAGGTTTTTTTTCTGACCTAGGTGAAAAAAAAATCAGCTTTATCAGAATCAGGAAAATGCTACACCTTTCACATCATAAAATTCTCTTGTATCTCCTGAACATAAAGTTTTCTGCAATGGTATTTTTACCTAACCAAGCTCCCAGCTACAGAGCTAACACAGTTGCCCCACATCTCTCCATGGCAGTCAAGATTTTAACCCACAGACTGATCAGATGTTGGAGGCTTAGTCTCCTGGCTCACAGAAACTGCACTAGTACAAATCCATATGATTTCAGAGCTGAAGTCAAGAAACACCTAGGAGCACTCTGTTACCTGAAGAGAGAGATACAGATCCAGAGAAGCAGCAAGTCTCCTCAGCATGATTTTGTCAGCTCAGGGAACCCTTTTTTTTATATACATTGCACATATCATTGGCACACAGAGGCACAGGGCACTCAGCAGAGAAAAAAAATCATGAAGGGCTTTGATTATACATTTTCCATTTTTGTTTTTAAGACCTTTGGAAAAAGGCTGTGTCTTGTATGCATAAAAATTTCTTCCAGTAAATAAAAGATGCTGTCAAGTTGCTTTCAGCTTAAAATTTGGGGAGAATATTTTTGATGAATAAAGCAACTGTATTCGTTCCCAGTCTCTTCTCATCCCCCCAGTCTCATAATTCTTTCTTGCTTTTGATTTTGCCAATTCAGAAGGGGGAGAAATAGAAAATAAAATAAAATACAAAATTTGCTTGTAACTGAACAGCTGAAGCTCTTGTATAACACTTTCGTTTTAAAAGAATGCTATGTTTGGTTTTGTTTCAGCTAGACAAAGAAAAACAATTTCAAACACTGACCCTTTGTGAAATTCAGCTGTTTGCATTACCATGAAGGATTTACAACTCTTTCAGTTCAGCTGTTCTGCTTATATGTCAGTTTTAACTGATTATAGAGGAATGAGCAAAGTGACCCTTCCCACTCATCTTGCTCAAACAAAGCAAACTATGTTCATGTGTAAGTCATAACTCAGTGAAATCTCTTGATGACTTACATGCTGGTGGTTTCTGAGAAACAAAGGCTCCAGGATTTCATCACTTATGTGATCTTATTGGCTAAAATATATTTTTTCAGTAATTTAGATTCTCTTCTGTGCAGAGTTAGTTTAGAACTCAGGACTTCTGTAGCAGAGTGCCTCCTCACTCTTCAGTCCTTCGGGTGCTAATAACTATGGCAAAAGAAGGGCTAAATCAGACAGGTGGAAAACAGAAAAGCTTAAAAAGTCACTTATCAGAAACTCACAGTATTTCCTAAGGAAGAAGAACTCACAAAAACCCCCTCTTCATACTTTAGAAATTATCATTCCACTACAAAACCTTCAAGGTCATCCGAATCTCAACATCTAGACCAAAATTTCCTGCTGTAGATGTCAGCACTCTGGTAAATTTCTTTATTCCCACTAGCAAAAGTATCTCCTTAGCTCTTTTCTCACCAGAGTCCTGCATGCTGTGTTATCAGACTAGACAAAAGTAACTTGGGTTTACAGCTTCTCCCCTCTTCCTCTTTCATGATCCCATGGGCAAGATCTTTGTCCTTTATTTCTGTATGGTTGACCTTTTGCATTTAACTGTGTCTGCTCACTAATCCACAAGTTTTCTGGAATACAGTATCAGAGAGTAATTCCAGGGTCTGACAGTTGGCAGAGTGGAGTTCAGGACTTTTCTCTAAAAGCAGGACTCAGGCTGCCCAGAGAAACAATTTCTCATCCAAGCGGTCTGCGACAGAGCTGGACTTCTTAAGTTACTTTCTCCTTTTCCAAGTGGAGCTCTTGCTTTGAAACTACTTTATAAATGGAGTAATAAGAGCAACAAGAAGTGATATTAGATTACCACTAGATAGTCTCTCTTCTCATATGGATTTAAGTCTGTTATTCTCAGTGTATTTAATTTAGGACAAATTCTAATTAAAACACTAGATCGGGCATTGCATTTCTCTGCTTTTACATGGAGAATCTTGTTTGCTTGCACTCTGTGGTATACATACAAATGTTAAACTACTCACTGTCAATATTTTATAGAAATCTGCAGTTATTAAAAAAAAAAACAGACAATAATGAGGTTTTGTAATTGTGTTGCACACAAAACACAACAAAATAACGTAAGTCAAGTCGATGGCTCTCCTCTCTGTTTAAGGATGCTAAGATAGGAAAGATGAGTGTTACCTGCATATTAATTACCTGCCTATGTAGCCATCTGAGTGACAGCCCATCAAAAGCAATGGTTTCTGCATCCACACTCTTCTAGTGGTATCAGAGGGAAAAGGCACTCAAGTGGCTACCCTGAGGACCCTGAGCCACCCAGATCTTCCCCGTCACCTTTCTCTTTAGTCAGTTCCCTGGATGTCTTTAGTCATGAGGGACAATTATCCACATCTCATCTCAGATAACAGTAAAGCATAATAGAATTCCTAGAGTTTAACTTATGAAGGCCTTCAAAGAGGAACCATGGATTGAAAGTTGTTCAAATCATTTTTTGCACTTACTAAAGCAAAAAACTCTTTTAATACCTTAAACAATATTAGGGATTTTTTTTCATAAAAGTGACATTTATTATGAATGTTTCTTGAGTATACATTGCTGTGTTTTATTTTTGTAAAACAAAATATCAGGATTTGCTTCACATTTATTATTAATGCAAGATACACGAATCTCTCTTAAAATTGTTGTATCAGGTGATATTTGCAGGTGCAATTGTTTTGTTTAGCAGATGCTATTTCAAGACAGTGAGGAGAGGGATAATGTTTCTCTCACAGTCCACAGGATGGTATCTCAACAGGGAGTTAGACAAACCCCTATATTTCATCATAAATGCTCATCTATAGATTCTGTTCCATGGTGCCCTGCCTCCAGTGCCACAAAACTGCCTTCACTCATATTCTTACTTCTGGTTTTGTGCTTTTCTATATGCAAACAGCACACTGTCCACATTCCCATTATGGGAATGTCTGAGGGGAATAGTCTATACTTGCAGTCAGAGGTCAGAAAATGCACTGGAGTGTGCTTTTGGACCTTGGACATATGCACTGCTGGTGCTGCTATAGGATATCTGGAAAGACAGGGAGCCTTGTGGGGCTGAGAGGCCTGTGGAATGCTGAAGTGCTGGAGCCTTCAGAAAAATTTGTCTAAAGAAATGTATGTCTGAAACCAAGAGACTTCCACTGAATAAAACACCCTCACAGGGAAATGCACTTTAAAAGTGGCCCACAGTAAAGGTAACATTTGGGAAGCAAGGCCAGGGAATTTTAATTGCCAGTGTCTTGCTCAATGCATTAGGAAATGTGTTTGGACATCTTTATAATTATCCTGTTTTTCTTTTAGTTATCTGCATTTGGTTTGGGGGTCGTTTTAATTTCTACAAGACATTAACCTAGTTGTACTTGGCACAGGAATTTGAGCTTCAACCACTTTAAGTAAGTAGTAATGGTCCTGCTTGGAAGATCATGAGGGCTTCTCCAGTATCTCATTGGAAAGGTCCAGAAACATCACTCTTACATTAGCACCTAGAAGTACCTATTCTTCACATGCATAAATTGACAAAAATTGGCACTTCCAGGAGATCATTCAGCTCTCAAGCTGCATGTCTCTGCACTTACCATACTCCTAACCCAGGTGTTCTACTGGAAAGGTCACAGGTAGTTGAGTTGAATCAGAATCAAACAACAGCTCTGATGCTGTTTGAAAGATATACTAGAAGAGCTCTGTATGAAGGAGAACATCTGAAGAAATCAATAGTTACTATGTGATGCACAGAGACAATAGAAGATGGTTCTTTTGGTTTTATTGCCTGGTTGTTCATAGGAGATACAGGTGTATTATGTACAGCTTTAAAGAATTCTTTCTTAAGGGTGAATATCTGTTAGTATGTTTTGGCAGATATGTCCTGCCTTTTGAGTCTTAAGAAAAAAGTCTAATGAAGGCAAACTATTTATGCTTATATGTTGATTATTGTTATATCTCAACATATATTTACACCATTAGATTTTCGCTGTGTTTCAAAACACTAACAATGGGAACTAGCATTTAATCCCAGTGTTAGAAAAGCTAAAAAAAATAAATCACACAATAAGTTTCTGCTTATCTTTTCTTAGATTGAACAGGAAATCTAACAAGATCTGGTATTTAAAGCAAAATAAAAAAGACTGAAATGACATTATACATGTTCAATAGACGTAAAGACTGATGTGAAAGCTGCCATAAATACCCATCCATGAAACCCTCCTCTAAGGTCAGAGGCAACACAGTCTGTCATGTTATGAAAGAGAAGTTAAGTATCCCTCCTGATGGGTCAGACATTGAACAGATGACAGGGATTCATAAGAAGAAGATATAAAACTCATTTAAATCAGTGGGTTCTTCACCTCTATCTGAACAGCAGGATCGAGAGAGCAGGGGAAAAAAAGGTATGTAATAATACAGAGAGAATTTTTCAAGGAAAGTCAGTGTTAGAATATTCCAACCCTCTGCTACTACTTGCTAATTCTAAAAGGGACTTTTAAACTGAAATATCTATGTGAAAGTCTTCTGAAAGCCATGTTCAGACTGCAGTGGGTAGCCAGCTAATTTTCCATGTAATACTATCTGAGGTGTGGAGGATTCTGACATGATACAGAAGCACAAAAGACAGCACATGACCACAGTATTAGTTTCAGTGGGTTCAGTACCATCTACAGACAACAAATTAAGTAATGAGCTCCAGCAGAAAAGTCCAGTCAAGATGCTTATGTTATTTCCCTATCTAAATATTTTATATATTAAAGTATCATTGGGACCCAAACAACAACATTACAACTAGAAAGTGTGAGTCTCTGCTTAGTGCCTAGCACACTTCATTGGCTGGAGTTTGGAGCACAGGAAGAGAGGAAAAGAGAATACTAAGCTGAAATATTTATAAAATACATTCCTACCATGTATTCTCTGATTTTTGCCACCAAACCAAGTATGTAGCAGAGCCATGCAACCTTTTGGGTGTGCATAACAGCCCCTAAAGATTTCTTAGCACTATTCTGGGTGACAATTGCAAGAAACACATTTCTAATTAAAATAAGTGGGATAAATTAACATATAAGTCACTTTTACTTAATATTTGTGCTATCAATGCCATTAAGAGGTGCCTATAAATAACAACAGGCATCAGAAAAGACTGCCTCCCTATTTCAGGATCTTTTAAAGTCAGTAGGCACAAAGTAGTAAGGAAAAAAAAATCCAGTAAAGAAAAAGTCTTCCATAATTGACAAATTATGTTAATCTAATGACAGAAGTTACAAAAAGAGGATGGAACAAATATAATGAAGACTTTACTTTTATAAGATCTACAAACTTGCCTTTAATACTAAAGAATCTATGAAGACACTATGCAGCTCCATAGATATCTACATGGTATGCAACTGTAATCCATACTAGATAAAAGGTGAGAAACTACTTTTAAAATAGATCACAAAAAATACAGCAGTTTCTTTACTTTTGTTTTCTTTTTTTCAAAACATCTTAAAGATTCCTGAGGAACTGTTTCCACTGCTTGGGTTTCAGCAAAAAAAAAAGAAAATAATTTAAGAATTCTGAAGATGTTAATATAGGTGCTAAAATTTATTTTGTTAATTTCTAGAATAATGAATAACTAATTTTCATTCTAAACTAGGTCCTTCATGAGTCTTAAATAACCCGATGAAAGATCATTTACATCTCAATAACAACCCTTAACAGTGTCACATCATTAAAATCCAAACTAAATCTCTAAAATGTAGCTTAGTGATCAGTAAAGGACTTACTAGCTGGGTCAGGTCCTTGGGTGGGTCTGTGGTGAAAGCTCCCTTGGGCAGTGGTGGGACAAGTGGTGAAAACCTTGCTTGTGTGTGGCTTTTAATCCAAAATATGAGCATGGCATCCCATAGGAATGATCCTACTATTTGGTGCTATAACGTTTTCTAAATTATACATTACACCTTCCTGTAAGAGATTTGTAATACCAAGGTGAACCAAGCATAACAAAACAAAACAACAGCAACAAAACCCCAGACATCAGAGTAATAGGCAGTAGAGAGCTTTAAAAACAAACAAATAAATATGGCTTGGAAAGTTTACTTGGAACTTCACCTTCATTAAAATGCTTCTGTATAAGATAGCAATTAGCAGAAATTGAAAGTAAAAGTATATTAGCCTTATGTACTAGCTAGGAACAGAGAAACACATAACTATTTTAAGATGCATTTTTAACAATGCTTTTGTGATACCAACACACTTGCTGATGATATTGAAATTTTTATGTTAATTAAACAACCCCTAACCACTCAGTACATCTTAGATATATACACTTTGTAATTACCTCCATTATTGAAATAGCTAGTTTGATTTATCCGTGCCACAGTAACATTCTAGCTTCTGTTATTTTTGTCTTTAGAAAAACATAGGTCCCAGTGAGGGAATATAAAACTATTACTGTAAATTAAATATTAAAGCTAACTTATTTTTGCATAAGAACACTGTCAAACAATGGTGATAATTGTTCCTAAGAAATGAACTTTTTTCTTGCCTTTTTTGGAACAAAAATTAAAATCTAATTTTCAGTTCTTTTGTAAATTTCATATAGTTAGCATGAACAGTTTTACTGATGGCAGTAGCTTAACAGGGAGCTATTATAGTCTTAGCTTAGTGATTAAGAAATACAACATTTGTTGAAGAGCTAGGCCTTTTAGTCTACAATGGATTATCACTTGATCCTTCCTTAAGCATTTTTATACAGGAGTGCATTATCCTTGGAGCCACCCTGGGCTCCATGCCTCATTAACCTGGGTGTTAGATAAATCAAAGGCAGCCTCAGAGACAAAGATAAGCAAACTGCAGGCCAGCAAGACGATGATGTATGGATCCAGGAGGCTAATAGGAAAGTATTGACAGGAAAATGGTGTGCTTATCCTGCAATCACTGCATATTGCAATGAGAGCTCCCAAAAGCAGATGGGATACACTTCAGGGAATGCAGGAACAGGAGATTGTTAGGCAGAAATGGATCCTCACATCTTAAATTCTAACAAGAACTTTGTTTCTTTGTGGCTGCATTTCAAGCACAGCAGAGATATCAGTAACCAGGCAATGGCAAATTATAAAAAGAAATTAATTCATCGTAGAGGTAAACATTATTATTATTTTAAGATTGCAATATAACCACCAAAGCTGAATTTCATGTATGTCAAATATTAAAACAAACACACTCTGCAGAGACAATTCACTGAACAACAATTTCATGTGCTCAGGAAAGCATTCAGCACTAAGAAAACCCTAAAGAGCCTTCTGCAGAAAACAGTGTTTCAGCTCCTCATATATTTCTACTGAGGAAGGCAGCATGATCAACAAAAATTCTTGCAAAACATTCTGTGATTTCCCCTTGGGCTTGTTCTCTCTTCGGTTCCAAGAGTAAGGTTTTCCAGAGTATCTAAGTGATTTTGTAAGCCTTAACTACAAATCACCTCTTGGGTCCAGTAAGTGGTCCACTTCCACTAGTTAGAAATGAAGAAAAGTGCTCCAAGTTCAGTCAGCCTGATGCTGGTTTTCTGGGCTCTCTTTTCCAAGAGTTGGCTGACCAGATTGATTTGAGAAAGCAGGGGGAGGTGTTGGTTTTTTGGAGGGTTTTTTGTGGTTTGCATGGGGTTTTTTAAGCACAAATTTTAAAATAATTAAGGAAAAAATTTGCATAAAATTTTGGGTGAATCTCAGTATGATCATAAAGATAGTGGAAAATAAAGCTGGAGCTGACATGATTCATTCTCCCCCTTATTTATTTTTGTTGATTGTGCGCTTTTTATAGGACTTTTTCTCTTAAATATACATAACTAGTCTTTCAAAATGGCAGTATCTTTTGATATCATTACATCATTTTATTGTCAAGTATTGCACTGCCTTTTTCTTTCTGTACTTGGAATATCAGCCCACTAGTTTTAAATTAATACTCATTTGCACTCCACTGGTAGCAGGATCAAACTCCAAGCCTACATACTGAACAAAAATCATCTTCTTTTCCCCAGTGTTGTGACTTACTGGGGACAAGGGACAGGAGGAAGAGCTTTCAGAAGCATTCTGGTAACAGTAACCGGCCTAAAATTTTAATTAAGTTAAATCTGATACGCAAAATCTGAGGCTATTTTACATAGCCTGGCTTGATGAGTTGAACTTTTCAACTCCCAACACCAGCCAATGCTCAAAAAATGAATGTGCAATGAAGGAAGGTGCTGTTTGCAGAGCTCCCATGTCCCTTGCTTCAGAAGCTTTAGGGGATATCCACAGGAAAGGGATCAAGTGATGATAGGAAGGGTTTTGTGGTGTTACAGTTGATGCAGATGAGCAGCATCCCAGAGGGATGGGTTCTCTCTCTGCTTCTATCACGGAGATGAGAAGCATATATCAGACCATTTTTTTTTCCAATTCTCATCTTTTCAGTGGGTACCTTGAATAGAAGCACAGTCCCTGTAGGTGAACTAGTGGAGTGATGGGGATCTCTGAGAGTAACTATCAGTTTCTTGTTTCAGGTTGCTCAACTCAACACGCCTGGGGCTTGATGCACTGAGATGCTTAACAAATGGAAATTTCAAAGGTGAGAAAATGATCCTGCCCCATTATTCCAGTAATCCCTCTATATACTATCAGTATAGGAGTATGAATTCAAGTTAGCATTTGGCATTCCTCGGTGGATCCTCAAATTAATGAGAGCTTACATACTTTTTCTTTGAGATGTTGCAAGATTTTCCCATCCTCTAATATGCATTCTTTGTGTTTCTGCCCTCCTACAGTCCCACTTCTAAAATCCCACCTAGCTCCATGGACCACTACCTCCTTCTCATTCATAATCCAAGATAAGGTGCTCCTTTCTCTTTTCATATTATCTTGGCATTACTAAGGAAAAAAGATGAGAACAAATCTGAGCAAGCTTCTTTGTGTTTGCTACTAATGTTTGGATGGCAGCATGGACAGGCAGGTAAAATGAAAAGGCTTTACTAAGAGGCTCAGGGAGCTCTGTGGAGAAAAACTGTCTGTGTGACTGCTGTATGCAGGTCATCACAGTGAGGATGAGGACATAGAGCCCCTATAGACCGCTTCTAGGACCTGTAGAGAGACCTCAGTGCTGACCCCAAACATCAGTCCCCTTGCCCAGCAATGCTGTCATGCCAAAAAAATTATTGCTAAACAAGTGAAAACTAAGAAACACATGGATTTATAATTTGGCTGAGTTTAGGGAGGTTTGAATATGAACGGTGAAAAAGTGTTATCTATAGTTTCAATAACATCTCTCTTTTCTAAGATGCTAGACCTTTTAAATGAAAGGTTGTACAAATACAATTCCTAGTGAAATTATATTTTTTATTATCAAATTTAGTCCCAGAAATACTGAACAATCTTTGCTGTTTGTTTTTGTTTGGTTGGGTTTTTTTTTTAAAGCAATTTTGTTTCAGGCAAAAACACAGTATATAAAATTACAGTCCAAATAGTCAAAGAAAGCAGAAGACTTAAAACCAGATGAAAGGAAAGTCTTGTAAGGGAAAATAGAACAGAAATTAACCTGTAAGCTCATGAAAGCTCCACCTTAAACTCTTGTAAATAGTTTGCTTTGAAATTACTATGGAGCTTTTAAAATTTCTTTCTTTTTATTGGTTATTCTGAAATAATGGCTAAAGAAAACAAAGGTGAATACAGAACTCTAAGCCACAACAGAAAAAAAAAGGACATAAGTAAACTATTCTGTAATTCTGAAGCTTTAAGGAATATCATTCAAGTACTTTGGAATTTTTACTATTTCAGGTTATTTTTCCATCTGTTGTCTCATTCCTCTTTCTCTCCCACAGAAGAAATAACTGCTGGATGGGTGATGTGTACCAAACCCTGTCAGTCTGGGAGTTTCTCTTCATATTTCAAAAACCTCTTTGCAATTTTCACCCAGAGGAATACCAGATCTGCCTTCTGCTATATAGTGTAGCTGCCTTCTTCAGTCTGACAAAATGTTTTTTAGTGCCTTCTATGAAGTTTGGGCATTGCCAAATGGGACAACCCAAACCCTACAGAAATAAGAGTATTGCATATACACTTATAGACAAAGTAATAGTTATGACCAGATATTAAAGAATCTTGGTACACCAGAGCTTCTATTGCTTTTCTCTGAGACACTGGCTTCTGATTTGTTTTGGAAACTTGAGCAACATTAATTTAGTTGATTAACCAGAAGTTATGTTCTTTGAAAATTCTAGCCTCAATGTGGATTCTAGTTATACACTTATGAAATTATAATTCTTGAGATTTGCATTAAAAATCATTATTATTCCAAGAATTAACATTATAAGAAAACAGAATTTCCTAAAATAGAGGTAATAATACTCTTATGTTAGGCAGAGCAGTACTATAAATGTCCTCCTCTGGAGAGACATGAAGATCATTTATCTGATTTAGATACATTTAGAAACCAAGATGACCTTCAAATTTACTTTAGATGTTAAGCAGAAACTCACTTTATCACATATGCTTTAGAAAATCTCCAGTCAAGCCTTTACAGTAGTGATCAAAATGCAAATCACACCACTTTCAAAAGGCCATGCTTAATAAATTAAAACAGTCTTATTTACTCACTTGCTCATTTCTCAGTCAACACAAGTCAATTCCCTGACAGGCTTACTAAAATACCACTTACTTTTTGCTATCATCCCTGATGAGTGCATTTTGTTGTTCAGAGGGTAACTAGATATTTTTGCAGGGTCTAATTTTATATATATATATATATATATATATATGTATGTAATATGTAAATATGCATATACCTGTAGTGTGTGCATACATATATGAATGCAAGTATGTGCATGTGTGTCTCTATATATGCATGTATGTATATAAATTTGTGACACTAATTTCCAATATGAACAAGACATTCTGAACCCTTGAAAACCAAAATAATAAGAAAACAATGTTAAAAACTAAACAAACCAAAATAAAATAAGCACAGGCAGAGCACTGTGCATTTTCCAACTGTCTCCTCGTTTTTTGATTTGTTTGTACAGCTTTATCAGGTCTCCTACATGATCCCCGGGCTTGATTAATCAGGCTTGATTAATGCCTGATCCAAGCATCAGGAGGGGCAGTGGCAGGCAGGTCGTTGCTCAGCAGAGCTGCGGATGCTCTGCTGCTCGTGGCGCCTTTAACAGGACCGAGGGGCTCTGCCTGTTATCTGCCTGCCCCGGTGGCCCCCAGCTGTGCTTCCCGATGGCCTGATGGACTGGCTGGTGTACCTGGGGACGCTGGCAGGGTGCATCCATTACTCATTTGTGACAATAACCAATCGAGGAAGATGTAGAACTCAATTCCGGCAGAAAGCCCTATAATGTTGGAGTCAGGAGGTTATCGCTCTGGGACTTGCACCTTGCTCCTTACCCCTCTTATCGAGAGCTTTACAGCCTCTGCTGGAGCAGCATCTTGTAAAGCTGAGGGCTGCAGATCTGGGGCCCAGATTAGCATGCATCTTCCTAAATGCTACAACATTTAATTAAAAAGTAGGTGTTAGTCAAATTGTTGCTGGCCGAGAAGGTGCTTTTAGTAAATGGGAGGCAAAAGCTAAAGGGTTTTGCCAAACAATTTGAATCTAAGAGCTGTAGAAAATGACATGTTTCTCCCTATTCTCGTGGTGGAACTTTATACAAGGGACTGGCAACATCCCAAATCCATTCCATGATGCCTGCTAATATAGGTGAGAATCTGTAGTTAAGGACAGCATAAAGACAGTAGCACTTGAAAAATGACAGGGGCCACAGCTTTTGATAAAGTGCAGATGTTGTTTGATGACTCTCCGTGGTTTGAGTAAGACTCTGTCTTTTATAGAGCACTTAAAATAATAAAATAATAATAATAATAAAATAATTAAAACATCAGGAAAGATCATTAGGATATGAGCAGTGTAAGCAATGGAAAACTCACTTGATGACTTCAAACATTTTCTCTAACAATCTCGATCCTAGGCAGAGCCGGGTAGACTTTTTAGGTACCTAACTTTGAAACAACTCAAACTTCTGAAAGAACAGACAGAAATAGTACTCATTTATCATTAATACCTTAAATTATATTCAGGAAGCTCATTTAATCAGTCATACAGACCACAGGTTGTGGCAGTATTTTAGCAAACTGGGCCTGAACTAGAAATGGAAAGAAATAGATTTTTTTAATAGTCTTATTGAAGATAGAAAGTACTGGGTTGTCTGTGTAAAAGAATTAATTACCAAAACACTGAAAGATAGTCACTATCTACCTCACTAGAGCACAGAATAAGAATTTCATTTTATTCCTACAGATGAATATAATCCTATTTAATCACGTAGGGATAAATAATAAAAACAGAATTTAAAATTAACTTGTAATAGTTTGTACACCTTAGAAAGCTTACAGCATATTTGAAATAGGGATAAACCAGGAGGTTTAATCACAGAATATTTAGAAATAAAACTGACAATCAATTTTATGCATCTACCTCAATTTATATCTACTTATCTTCAAGTGAGTACTTCATGATATATGATTAAGATTTTAGCATAGGGCATTTAAGTATGCTTTTCTCTAGATTTTTTCCAGTATTATTAACATATTTTAACCCTTTTTCAGCATTCCCAATGTGGACTTTAGCAAATATTAATTATTCAACAACATCAAAAGCCCTGCAAATGTAGGATGAGAATAGTGATAGTTGTAAAGAACCTTCTACTTTACAACCTTAGAATAAAATCAGCCAGAGAAAAATTATACTGCATCAGAAGAATAAAATTAGAAGTAAGACTTACAGAAATAATCAAGCGAAGTGGAATAAGATAATCCTTGAGGTGTTGAGAAGCAAAGAGAAGGAGACAAATAAATTAAAAACTGGAAATGAGCAGAGCTAAACAAGAGCTCTAGGTATTGAAAACCAGTATTTGCAAGAACAAAGAGAAGCTTACAAAAGAAGGAAAGATTAGAGAGGGGGTGATCACATGGTGATTAAGTGAACACTGCTACAGCTGGGCTGCTTTGAAAAAGCTTGAAGAGCCAAGGCACCATGATACTGAAACAGAAGAAAGAGAGGCAACACCTACAACATAGATGACAACCAGAGTTGTTGGTTGGCTTCCTCTCTGAACAGGCCATACCAGCCAAAATAAAATACTGAGGGTCTGAAGAACCAGGACACATTTTTGGCAGGTTGTACTTAACTTAAAGAAGGAACACAGAAGAAGGCAATTAGACTTTCCTGTTCCTAGCTGAGAAATCAAACCCCATTAGAAAATCAGAAATGAGCATATCTAAAACAGATACAGCTTGGTTGAGTGTCTGGTATTACAACTGGAGAATATGAAAGAAGGGGCCAACCTCAGTCTTGTGAAAGAGAGGCACTTCTTCCTTAATCTCTTTTTTCTCTTAATCTTGTTTTGTGAAATGTTTAGGCATTCCAAATTTCAGGAAATTCTGAGTTACTGAAAAACAACAGAGCCTATATACAATAGGGTCTATATTGGAAACAACAGAGCCTATATACCATAAAACTGTAGGTGTCTGGATCACAGCTCAAGCACTGGTATTCTACAAATGTTGCACTTCATGCTATGGCCATTGTATGTGCCCACCAGTGAAATGCCTGGACATAATTCAAGGAACAGCATTGACCAGCAACTGCTCTCCTTAATCATAGCATCATAGAATGGTTTGGGTTGGAAGAGACCTTAAAGATCATCTAGTCCCAACGCCCCTGCATGGACACCTCCCACCAGACCGGGTTGCTCAAGGCCTCATCCAGCCTGGCCTTAAACACTTCCAGGAAGGGGGCACCTACAACTTCCTTGGGCAACCCGTTCCAGTGTCCCACCACTCTCAAATTAAAGAATGTCTTTCTAACATCTAACCTAAATCTCCGATCTTGAAGTTTGAAACCATTTCTATTTGAAGCATCTGTGCAAAATATTCCCTACCCCAGCTTTCTTGGAGACCCCCTTCAGACATTGTAAAGTTGCTATAAGGTTACCTCAGAGCCTCCCTTTCTCCAGGCTGAACAGCTTCAACTTCTTTAGCCTGGCTTCATAGAAGTGCTACAGCACCCTACCCATTTTAGTGTCTCTCCTCTGGACAAGTTCCAGGAGCTCTATGTCATCCTTATGCTGGAGACTCCAGAACTGGACACAGTACTTGAGGTTGGGTCTTACAAGAGCAGAGTAGAGGGGGAGAATCATCTCCCTCAACTGGTTGTCTATGCTTCTTTTGATCCAGTCTATGACCTTGTTGGCTCTCTGACCTGCAAGCACACATTGATGGCTTATGTTGAGCTTCTGGTCCACCACCATCCCCAAGCCCTTCCACTCAGGGCTGTCTGCAATCCTTTCTCCTCACAATCTGTATTTATGCATGGGATTTCACCAGCCCAGGTATAGAACCTTGTACTTGACCTTGTTGAACTTCACACAGTTTGCACAAGTCTACTTCTTGAGCCTGTCAAGGTCTCTCTGGATGCCATCCCTTCCCTCTATCATGTTGACTTCACCACACCACTTGATGTCCTCTGCAAACTTGCTGAGGGCGCATTCGATTCCACTGTCAATGTCACTACCAAAGATGTTAAACCACACTGGTCTGAGTACCGACCCTTGAGGAACACACCTCGTCAGAAATCTCCATTTGGACACTGAGACACGGATCACAACTCTTTGTGTGGAGCCACCCATACAGTTCCTTATCCAAGGAGAGATCTATCCATCGAATCTGTCAAATTACCGGCCCAGATCAGGCCACTGTGTTTTAGGGGAATGAACTGTGCCATGCCACTTGATGAAAAGATCAGAGAATAGTCCCTGCACACTGAGCTTACTAGTATGGATGTAGACTTTGGATGCCTTGGCTTAAAGCTGCTGTAGTCTAAAAGACAGCACTTATAGACAACACAGGGGCAAAGATCATAGAATCAGTTTGGTTGGAAATGCCATTTAAGATCATCAAATCCACCTGTAAACCTAACACTGTCAAGTCCACCACTCATCCATGTCCCTAAGTAACACATTGACATGTTTTTTAAATACCTTCAGGGATGGTGACTTCACCACCTCCCTGGGCAGCCTATTTCAGTGTTTAATAACCCATTCAGTGAAAAACTGTCTTCTAATATTTAATCTAAACTTTCCATGGTGTAACTTGATGCCATTTCCTCTCATCCTGTTGCTTGTTACTAAGAAGAAGAGAGCAACATCCTCCTTACTCTGACCTCCTGTCAGGTAGTTGTAGAGAGCAATAAGTTGTCCCCCTCAGCCTTCTCTTCTCCAGACTAAACAACTCCATTTCCCTCAGATGCTCCTCATAAGACTTCCCTCACCAGCTTCATCTACTCTTCTTTGGACATGCTCCAGAATCTCAATGTCTTTCTTGTAGTGAGGGACCCAGAACTGAATGATATGGCACTCTGAATATACACAAACATAGTTATGAACATGACATACAATCATAGAATCATAGAAACATAGAATGCTTTATGTGGGAAGGCACCTTAAAGGTCATCTAATTTCAGCTCCCCTAAATGGGCAGGAACACCTCCCACTAGACCAGGTTCATCGAAGTGCCATCCAACGTGGCCTTGAACATTGCTGGGGATCATGCAACCACAGCCTTCCAGGAAAACCTGTGCCCATGTGTCATCACCATCACACTGAAGAAGTTCCTCCTAATGTCTATCCTAATGTCTAGCCCTTGTCTTATTCCTACATGGCCTTATAAAATTTTCTCAACAGCTTTCCTGTAGGCCCCTTCAGGTACTGGAAGGCTGCTATAAATTCTCCCAAGGGCCCTCTCTTCTCCAGTCTGAACAAAGTCAACTCTATCAGCTTGTCTTCACAGGAGAGTTTTTTCAGCTCCCTGATCATCTTTGTGTACAGTAAATGTTCAGTAAAACTACTTCTGTCAAACTTTATACAAGTGATTCAGATTAGATGTCTATAAATTAATATTTAAGTCTGAGACAGTGATGGTTGGTGAGTGATACTTCATACAGTCCTCGTAGAAACATGAATCCAACTGCAAAGCCATGCCCAAGCAGCTCAGGTTTGTAGTTTAGGATGAGGTTAATTGTTCCCTGAAGGTGCTGTTTCTCCTCATTGGCAATAAATTCCAGAATTATATCAGCCTTAGATGTACCGATTTTAGATGGCTAAACCTAGGCACAAAGACCTGATCTTGTATATCAACATCCCACTTCATTCTTCTTAACACTGAGATATGTTTTGATGGGCACAAGTTGAGTTCTCTTTCCCCAGCTCACTCTGTTTTGGCTACAGAAAATCCAATAAATGCTTGTGAGATGGTGTCAGAAACAACCCTGGGAGGAGACAGGAAGGAGATTGAGGTGCTGGAGCAGGTCCAGAGAAGAGCAAGGAGGCTGTGAAGGGATCCAGCACAAGTCCTGTGAGGAAGGGCTGAGGGAGCTGGGGGTGTTCAGTCTGGAGAAGAGGAGGCTCAGGGGAGACCTCATCACTCTCTACAACTCCCTGAAAGGAGGCTGGAGCCAGGGGGGATTCGGTCTCTTCTCCCAGGCAGCTACCAGTAAGACAAGAGGTCATTGTCTTAAGCTCTGCCAGGGGTTTAGGTTAGATATTAGGAAGAAATTCTTTACAGAGAGGGTGATCAGGCATTGGAATGGGATGCCCAGGGAGGTGGTGGATTCTCTATCTCTGGAGATTTCTAAGAAGGGACTAATGTGGCACTCAGTGCCATGGTCTGGTAAACACAGTGGTAGTGGATTAAGGGTTGGACTTGATGATCTCAGGGGTCCTTTCCAACCCAGATGACCCTGGGATTCTAGGATTCTAGGAGACCTAGCAGGGTGGAGGAATAACCACTTCTCAGGACACAGGACCACAAACTGTCTGGTGTTCTCAGGGGCACCTGAGAACAATTTTCACAATGTAGTTAGAAGTGTCTTTTAAAGAAATGGGTTCATACATTTGGTGTAGTCTAGATAGGAACATCTCAAAATATAATATGGCTCAATTAACTGCAATTAGGATAACAATTCACTTTCTGCTGACGCCTCTGAACAAGGCGTCAATAAGCAATACTGTCTTTAAAGTCCTTTTTAGATCAGCAGTAGATTTCATTAGGTAAGCATATGAACCCCAATTTGGAGATGAGGCAAACAAATTCACACCCTTGTGGTTAGATCCAGTCAGCTCACCCTCTTTTTTAATTGAAAGCATTGTAAACATTGTAAATCTGTATATATAAATTTCACAGTATTTTGGTTTTCACCCTATTTATGATTACTTGTTTACAATCAGTCACTACCCTTGACCAGAGTATTCATGAATGTAAAAAGATCTACCAAGTTCAACAACCCAGTTCTAATGAGCAATATTACACCAGCAAAAAGGCAAAAGCCTGCACTGAGACTGCTTATTGTTGGTTCTCACAACTTGTGATTATCTTTTTTCACCAGTGATAAATAAAATAATAATCAGAAATGCTCTCTGTAACTCTGAAATAAAATGGCTCACTAGTTGTGACTAACAAGTGATGAATGAACAAAATTAGATCTGGATAGTGCATTGCGTGTACACCACAAGTAGGCTACTTTCAAATAACAGGTCTATAACAGGACCCTAAACTACAGACTAAAGATACATGTTTAACTATATTAATTATAATGATACCTGACATTTCTATGACGTTCTGGCATTTGAGGGATTTGAGCATTTTTCTTTTTATGATTATCAAGTCCCCCACATTTCCTGACATCATTCCCTTCTTTTGGAAGATCAGGAAAATTGAACTGCACCGCAGCTGACTAAAATCTTCAAAACTTCAAGTGAAAGAAATATTTATATTTAAATCTAATCTTATAAGGAACTCACTCAGAAATAACTGCAAGCCTAATATTTTATGGCAGTGTGCCTTTAGAAACGACGTATTTCTACCAAAGAAAGAGTTATTACTTACCTATCCATGTTATACAAGACACAGCTGCTGAAAGTATCTGTCAGAAAAGAACGTGAGGGTCCTGGCAGTCACCAAGTTGAATTTGAGCCAACAATGTGCCCTTGGAACAACACTGGCAAATGGTGTCCTGGGCTGCATCAGGAAAAGTATTGCCAGCAGGTCACAGAAGCTGACTCTTCCTTTTGGCACTGGTGAGGCCGTGCCTAGAGTTCTGTGTCCAGTTCTGGGCTCCTCATTACAAGAGAGACATGGACATACCAGAGAGGTTCCAGTGGGATGCCACATGGATGATGAAGGCACTGAAGCATCTCTCCTATGAGGAGAACAGTTGGGACTGTTCATCCCAGGGCAGAGAAGGAGGATCTTATTAACATATATAAATACCTTCCTAACCCTGTCTTGTTAACTGAGCCTTTGAGTGGATTTTTCTCCTTCCTGTCCCACAGTGGGTGTTGGGGTATAAGCAACTGGAGGCCTGGTTGGGCCCAAACTGTTATAGACAAATTCTAGGCAGGTTTGGAATATCTGAAGCTAAAATTAGAAGTTTAAAAAAAAAAATCAGATAAATACGAATATCTAAGGAAATGCACAAGTTTCATGGAATACCCACTTAGCTAAATCTCTAGACTGTCTGAATGCAAACCTCTTAGAGGTCCCTGGCATCCTGGAGATGGATATGTAGTGGGATTTCAGTGTCACTGTATTATATGGAGCACAGAACTTTAAAACATATGCAATGAAGCATGAAAAGCCACCCCCAGTACATATTTACAAACAAGGAGAAATTCTTGAACACAATAGTAGAAACTTGGAAAAAAAAAACCCAAAAGTTTTCAGATATCCGTTACCTTTAAATGGAGTTAAAGCAACAAAATATTCAGCAGTAGAGAAAATAAAATTCACCTTGATTTGCTCAGTATGGAGGGTTTTGTTGAAAATTAAGAAGTCATGTTTTGGATGGACAGTGGAAGCATTCTTTGAGTTAGACTCTGTTAATCCCAATGGAAAAGTGAAGGCAAAGTCAAAAGAGTATATAAATAATATCAGCCATTTATAATGTCTCAGACAGCTGAAGAAATGCTGAAAAGTCTCACTTTTTTTTTTTGTGTCAGCCCTCTTGCATGATAGATTACAGTGTCTAGGTGGATTGACACCATAACTCAGATAAAAATATGCCTGGTTGAAACTTTAATTCCAAAAGTTTTAGCTTACCAAAGTTTTAACTAAGCCAAACCTAAATTTAGCAGTTTAAAAAAAAGTTTCAAACCACTTTTTTCTTCCCAGGAATTTCCACTGTGAGAGAGGTCAAAAAGCGTGCAAGTTTTGACAGCTTATGTTTTGAAAGTGTAATTTTATACAGTTTATATATTTAAGGATAATTAGAAAAATATAAAAATGTGATGATAATGCAATGCAATAGAAATAAATGGTGAAATATAAAATGCAACATCTTTTGTAACAAATGTTGTGTATAAACAAAAAATAAAGACTACATTTCAAATAAAATATTATTGGACCTTGCTAATTTTATGAAATTAAATAATTCTTCATGTTTTTCAAAACAAGGTGTCACTGGCATCACTGCACTACTATAGAGAAGTTTGATGAATCCAGATTTTTTTCAGCAAGATTATTGTCTCCTATATTTCTTTCATTTGAGTCACACTGTTAATGTTTCAGGATAATTTATAAGGTGTGGACTTAATTTTAGTAAGTAATTCAGACAAAGTCCAAGAATTTTCTCAGGCCGAATTCCCACTGAAGGTAGCAGGAGATCTGTTTGAATTGAGGCAGGAAGCCTGATCCAACACATTGAAGTCTGAATGTTTCTTGTGTGCTGTCCTTTTATTTGGATCCATTTGCTAAGTCCATGGAATTGTGGAATGGAGAAGCAGCACAGTTTGAAAGGAAGCATTTTTTAAAAAGAGTAATGGTAAGGAAACTTAGCAAAATGCCAGCAAGCTAAACGACCACTATATTTGTAAAATAAATCTGTCCCCTGCAAATCCCCAATCTTCTCTTTGTAAATCAGTATATTGCAAGCACTTTAGCTGCATTTAAGTCTGCTCATACAGAAGCTCAAGAACTTCCCTAGAAAAAGTGATTCTGTAGGGACAAATAATTATTTGTGTTTTTTCCTGTATTTTCTTCTCAATGTGTTTGTTTGTCAATGTTTCGCCATCACTTTCCTTCCATTATATCAATTGTAACAGAGACGAAGCAGCCCTGGTTTCCAGTGAAATGGAAGGAAAGCAGCAGGTCCACAGGAAGAATTCAGGATACTTGCCATAAACCATTTACCACATACAGCAAACCAGGATTTTTTCCAGGATTATTCAGAGCCAATACAAGCCTGCAACACACAGTGAAACATTAGTCTTGAACACCCTACAGTGATTTTAATGGAAGAACAGTCACAAGTACATGGAACTCCTCTATCTTTTTATTTTTAAATCTTTTTCTCAATCCTGTTAGAAGATCTTTATTAAAAAAAATTTAAAATCTGGGTTAGCCACTTCAAAAGTACTACCTCCATCACTGACACGCATGAAGTCTATTTTATGGATCCTCTTGAAATGATTTAAGCCAATGTACTCCTAGTGAAACCACACTCAGTCCATCTTGTGTTATTTCAGTTTCAAAAGCACAAAATCAAAACTCAGAATCTTTTCAAAGTTCCAGAGATTTCTGTGACATGTAAACTTCATATTTTCCCCTGGTTTTTCCCCTGTTTTTGTGGATTGGGTAACTCACACACCTTACGGATGAGTTTTAAAATAATTTTGAGTTGTATTTAAAAAAAACATAAATCCATGAGAAATATTATTAATAAACATAATTTTACTGTTAAATAGATTAACTATAAAATGTTAAATGACATAGTTTCATCAAAAAGATTATGTTTGTGTAAGAAAATCTCTATACAAAGACTAAATACATTTTTTATGTTACTTGGGCAAAAAAATAAATATGGATAAATATTGCTCTAAAAGTTCTGCTCACATAAACGTAAAATCTAATGAAGAGGATTCGGTTTAAATGATGTTGCTTTACTGGCTGACAAATTTTATTTAAAAGGTATATTCTTCAGTCCTGCACATACTTATGCCTGTGGTAACATTTGAACAACAAAAAACCAAGCATACATTCCTTGAGCTCACATGTACAACACAGACTGGAACTCCTGACGCACTGAAGAGTAATAAAAGCTTTGGATATGCAGGTTTTTCCTTTCAAATGTGCATATCCCTTCTGTTTTATACCTAAGAAAAAATAAATGTCTGAATCTGCAGCCAGTCTCCAAAAACATCAAGAAGCAGATGTTCTGATCGTCTACCCCATATAAAAGCATTGTGGGCCAACAAACAACCCTTTTCTCCTTCTGACTTTTTCTGTAGCAAGAGAGATAAAGCAGATCAGGGCCTATCTACAACTTATCTGCTCCAAAAGGTGCAACCAGCTTCCTGAATGGACTCCTACTGATTTTATTTGGGGGGGGGGGTTGTTTGTTTGGGTTTTGGGGGGTTTTTTCATCTTGAGATGAGCAGATGAGTCCTCAAGCTACCTCACAGGAGAAGACCTGAAGCCAGAACTAAAACCTCACATCATGTTATATCTAGAACCTCGAGTTTCTTTCGTCTTGAGTCGGAGCACTACAAACATGCACTAACACAGTTGCAGCAGTATGGCAAAGGCATTTTAGTCAAAAAAAAGAGAAATATAGATTCACGCCATGTGCCATCAGCCTCTGCAGAGACTTACTGTGGTGAAGGATTTAAAATTCTCTCTATAGAAACAGTTAATCACTACAACCATTTAAAATGTCAATGGAAAAAGAGTTTCCAAGAGCATATAACTGCCCAGATAGCTTTCATCAGCCCAGCCACATGAAAGACCCAGAGGCAACTGCAAAGCCACCATCAACGCAAATGTCTGTGGAGTTCTCTCTGGTGCCAGATCCTGCTGCTTTGGCTATAAACAGTATCTCCTGTAGTGTTACATCTAGGACCTCTGGCTGCCAATCAAGTGGGGAGAGAAAGAGAAGGAAGAGCCATCTATGCACTTGAGTAAATGCACTATCTCCATTACGTGCTGTATTTTATACCTTTGTGGAGTAAGTGGTTTTGCAAAATGATAAACCCCCAAAAAGGTAAAAACTCATTGCAAGGAAAATTTAGTAGCAGCTTTGATGCTCAATTTTATAAATATGAACATTTTTATAGACTTCAGCCTCATCACAAAACATTAGACTAATGGATGCGAAGGCAATTCTTCTTAATAACTTTATGCTCAGACATTCTTGCATGTTTGTGTCAAGCTGGGTGACCCTTCTAGTGAGCAACAACCAGCATCTATTTTCCTCATATGTCCTGACACATGTACTTCTGTGGAAGGGTTTTTTCTGCTGAAAACAATCAGAGGAAGCCATGGTTTCAGGCTGCACACACTGCTCCTGCTGGTAACAGTGTCATAATTTTGCACCTGTGTCTGAAATGGTTTATTTTGTTTCTCAGTGAACAAGGCTGAACATGATGCCCAAACTTGGAACATCTGCTTTTGGTACCCAATTTTGACTGGTTTCTGGTCTGTCTGTTGGATTAGGCTCATGTAACGACTCAAATTTTCATGTGACTCAACCCAGTCATTATCTTTGTGTTCATTGTCAACTCAGGACACAATCAATTGCAAAAGAACAGAGTAACATTAAGGCTCCAGTCTGCAAACAGCAATTGTCTACTTTTTATTCAGGTATATGCTTGCCATGGTGGCAGTAATGCCACTTCCAGAAGTAAAGTTGAATGAGAAACGTGTGACAAATTGCGGTCCTTGATATCTAGTCTATAACCACTCTGTATTTATTTAGACATGTCAGCAATAGCATTTGCATCAGGGGCTAATTGCCCCCTCAGTTTTATGCTAGCAATTGACTGCAAGCTCAGAAGCGCAGGCAAAAAGGAGAAAAAAAAATAGAAACAAAAAGACAAAAAACACAGCTGAAAATTAAATACAAAACTTGTCTCTGATAGCTTTGGCAATACTCAGATGAAAAGGAAGTTATGGGTAATTATTGCTCTGACACTCCTATTAATGAAAAAAAAAAAAGTCTACTAGAAATTTTCAACAATTGCAGACTGTGGCTCTAATGGCAGTTTAACCATGTCACACTTTCACTTCTTAGATATGTTTCTCTTTCAAACTGAACTGACTTCTAATTTATATACAGCTGTTAATATTTTAGGCAAACAGCTGCTCTAAATTGTCATGTTTATAGAAAGGCTCAGAATATCCTATTTAATTAAGCAACATGTTGCCTTCCTTCCTTCCTTCCTTCCTTCCTTCCTTCCTTCCTTCCTTCCTTCCTTCCTTCCTTCCTTCCTTCCTTCCTTCCTTCCTTCCTTCCTTCCTTCCTTCCTTCCTTCCTTCCTTCCTTCCTTCCTTCCTTCCTTCCTTCCTTCCTTCCTTCCTTCCTTCCTTCCTTCCTTCCTTCCTTCCTTCCTTCCTTCCTTCCTTCCTTCCTTCCTTCCTTCCTTTTTATTTTTTTTAAGCATCTGACTAATCAAAACATTTAGAACTTTTTTGTAAAGCCTTCTATAGGCTAGCTGATTGCAGAGATGAACACCTCAGTGAAAGTACAGAAGGATTTTTCCAAACTCTCATTAAAATTATAAATATATTATATCTTACGTATGATAAAGAATATAGGAAATACATATAGGTAAATAATATTAGTAATGAGTTCACAATCGTCTTTGAATTCTGAGATCCCACCAGTTCTCTACTGAGGTGTCATTACTGAAGGAAAGAAATTTACTTTAGAGTTATAAGTAAGATGAAATTCAGATCCAGTTATTTCTGTATCAAACAGATATTGTACAGTTCAGAACCAAGTTCAATATAATCCTAAAGCAGCATAGGTGATTAATACTGGAAAACTGTTCATGCAAAAAAATAATAGCTCTGCCTAAGGAGGATTATACTGTGAGACATTTGTTTTATTTTTATCAATTAACTTAATCTTTGGTTTGAATTTTACACCTTCTGGCATCAAGAAGATGCTTGCTTTATTTTGGGGGGATTTTTTTTCTGTTTTGGTTTTTTTTTTCTTTCCTTTAAACAAAGGATTATTCTTCCTCAAAAGGGGATTGTCTAGTTCTTTTATTGTTTTATGTCACACAGGGGAAAAATGCTTTTGAGGCATTACCTCTGAATTTAGCAGGGACGAGAGTTTACTGCTATATAATCATTAGTCAATGCAGTAGCTGAAACCTTAAACAAAAGAAAACAAACTACAAACAGGCAAGCATCCCCTAAAGGCACATCAGAACACCAGAGAGAGGAAGCATGGATTTCAAACACGGCTGCCCAAGCATGTGCTAAATATTGCTGCTCCTGACTTTAAACAGTACACCAAGGAATAAGACATCACCTTCCAGTCTTTGAAACGATCTGGGAAGGAAGAGAAAAAGAACTGAAAGACTTAAGCGAATGTACTTTGTTTCTACTCTTTTTTATTTTGAGACTTCATGAAAATTATATATCAAACTAAATAAAATCTCTTAGTATACAAGAACTCTATCACAAAGCTCTTAGAAAGATATCATTAAACCTCAAATGTCTTCTCTCATGATAACATGCTTCACCATAACAGGCAAACTGCCTGATCCCAGTGAACTGTCTCAGACAATTACAGCTGATACTGTGGCTGTGAGCCACAAGAAAGCTTCAGAATGATTTTTACCATGGCCATCCAATTCTGTGTATTAACAATCGCCAGGGCCACATTTGCTTTAATATGGGTGATCACCAGCCTGGGGTAACTATAAGTACTTGGAAGGAGCTAATTAGTGAACTGTATTTCATCCTGATATATGGCCAAATGCTATACAAATAATAAATACAGTGAAAAGCATCTAATTTATGCTACATGTGAAAAAGGAAGATGGTGTATTAAACACAAATGAGAAACATTAAATACATTCTGTTTTCTTAGTTTCTTACTACTGCCATATTAACTATGAATTCAGAATATATTGTCACCATTATTCAAGATAGTGATTGCTTCATTAAAGTATTTGTCAACCAGAATAAATTGTAGGCCAGTGATTTGAATGCAATCTACATCAGTAATGATCTGAGGCTGGATCCAACCCCCTCTGCAGAATCATTTTGGCATCTGCTAGGTTTCAAGGAAGAGTCGAAAGCACACCATCTGATGATTGTTCAGTGGTCTATATGGCATGAGGTCCTCTATAAAGATAGTTGTCCTGCATGCAAAAGCTTTAATCTGTAAGTAATTGAGTGAAAAAATGATTCTGTCACACTCCATCTACCCGAGAGAACTGCCCAGCCATTGAGGGATGCTAGGCTGGGGAAGCTGTTCTGATAGCAGAAGTTTAAAGGCTTTCTGAGCGCAAGACTCCAGAACTTCTGCTTTTGTTTGCAAGACTGAAAGTCACCAGTTGTTTATCAGCAATGGTAAGGCAGTTTTCAGGAATCACTGGGAAAATGGGAAAGACAGACAGCACTGTCAGATGGGAGTCAGATGCAGAACAATAAACTGATCCCAGGATAAATTATGGTAAAAGATGTTGAGAAATAAAATGTCACAGAAAAGGAAGAGATTTTCAAAAAGAATACATATCAGTTGTATCTTTAGCAAGAGTATTCCTCTATTTGGGCTTCAGCTGTTTGGTATTTTGCGAAAATATTTAAGGGAAAATAGAAACTGGATGAGGTTTTCCCCAGGAAGAGCTCTATAAAACAAGATAGAGTTAAGGAAATTATTGAGACTTTTGCTATATTTTATTCTCCAGACTGATTCTTCCCAAAGAAAGCATGAGCTCATGGAATGGTCTCCAGACTCACCTTCAAAAGGCACAGCCACACAAAATCAACAAAAAGCAACTTGGAAAAAGATTTCTTGCCAGTGTCACAGCTCTATCACTGAGTGGGAACTGCCATGCCAGTACCTCTTTTCTATCATTGCCTCTGGAACCCCCATCAAGCTGAACTTGTCTGGTACTTGCAACAGCTTCAGTGTTTCAGTGGGAGAGGAGAGCAAAAGGCAAAGAAGAGTCTGTTTCTTTTGCACTTAAAATTCATATGATTATCAGAGTCTCCTTCATCAGATAATGAAAGAAAGGGTCTACCCAACCTACAAGATAGCTGACAACCCGTCCAGCACTAATGAAGGTCAAGTGCTTCTTCGTATGGTTACATCAGCCTGAAGAAGAGGCGGCTCAGAGGAGACCTCATCACACTCTACAACTCCCTGAAAGGAGGGTGTAGCCGGGTGGGGGTTGGTCTCTTTTCCCAGGCAACTCTCAGCAAGACAAGAGGGCATGGTCTCAAGTTGTGCTGGGGGAGGTTTAGGTTGGACATTAGAAAGAATTAGAAAGAATTTCTTTACCAGGAGGGTGATCAAGTATTGGGATGGGCTACCCCAGGAAGTAGTGGATTCTCCATCCCTGGAGATATTTAAAAAGAGACTGGATGTGGCACTCAGTGCCATGGTCTGGTAACTGCAGCAGTAGTGGATCAAGGGTTGGATTTGATGATCTCAGAGGTCCCTTCCAACCCAGCCAGTTCTATGATTCTATGATTCTATGATTCTATGATCACAATATAAAATTTAAGTGTAAACTAGGTGTTGTTAAAAATCTTTGAGAAACCGTGCTTTTCAAAAGTCTTTTGAAAGCTTTCATTTGCTGGAAATGTCTCGAGGTTGATACAAACCACATGCTACACTAGAGTACTTGGAAAACAGACTTTTTATCGTATAATGATGTGGAATGAGAGATATTTCATCTTTCATACATTCATTTGACAATGATAAATTTAATTCATTCTATCACATTGAATGATACATTTATATTCAGTATGTAGTTTAAAATTTCATAAATGATTAAAGTCCTTGCAGTTTTAATTATAATATGAAGAGAGCAGCTAGAACTTATTTGCAGAGAATAATGTGCAAGTCAATAAATTTGGTTAGTACTCCTGACAACAGATAAATGATGACTTTAGTTGCCTGACTACCTGTGGAAGACAGCTAGATAACAAGAGTCCTTGTGTTCCTCTTCCAGCAGAACAAAGCAGGATTTCCTTTCACTTCCCAAGTGCAACCACCTCGTTTCAGCAACTGGTAGCAAAGGATTTACAGAGCTTTAAAAGTTTTCCTGTACTTCCTGTGCTAATGGAAAATTGCCTTGCCAAACAGAGCATTGCAGACAGCTATCATCCACCAAGTAGTGAGCTGTCATTTACCCAACCTGGTACAGAAGAAGAAGATTCACACTGGGAGAATCAATAAAGGTTCTGAATATGCAAGGCAAGCAGCTTTTTCCCTAGTCAAGCACTATGCAGGCAATAGTTTGGCTTTTTTCACCCTTACCTCCCTGTTTTTTGAACCACAGAGACCAACCCTAACTAATTCAGCTAAAGGCCTGACAAAAAGCCTAATGGAAAGATTCCACTGACTCCTTTTGGCTTTGGATGAGACTCACATGTGAACCAATACCAGTAGCACAGAAGTCAGACATAAATCATAGAATCATAGAATGGTTTGGGTTGGAAGGGACCTTATAGCTGTCTAGTTCCACCCCCCAACATGGCCAGGGACACTTCCAACCGAGCCGGGTTGCTCAAAGTCCCACCCATTCTCTTCTCTGCACTTTGGCTCAGGTTTCACAAAGGTATCAGAAGAAACTTTGGATAAATTCACTCAACTGAACATATGCTCCTCTGACCCATGCAGAGTCATTGAAAAAAATATGTTGTGGCATTAGCCTTCACTCAGTTTTCTTCCTGCTGCTCACAACGTCGAATGCAGAAAATTTTAATTTATGCTGCTTATGAGGTTTTTTGACCCAAGAAACTTGCACAAAGCCATGATACTCAAGATGTTTATTTTTAGGAAAAATACAAATTAAAAATTAGAACTCTTTCAAGCTGGAAGCAGTATAAAAACTAAGCAAAGTGTTATTTTTTTTTACTTTATTCCTAATTAAAAGAAAAGGGGAAAGAAAAAAGAAAGCAAACAAAAAAAAACCCCACAGCTGAAGCAATTTTGATCAAATTTTGTTGAAAGATAAGAAAAGTGCCTCCAGGCAGAAGAGTCATATGCCAAAGTATAGCCCAAAGCAGGCCAGAAAATCTTCTGGAAAAGAGGGCATATAATGGCAAGAATGACAGACCTTTAACTGTAGTAGTGCTGCTGGGTGCCACTATAATGAACTGAAACCTAAAATCTCCTAGGGTTAATAAGACACCTGTCCTGAAACTAGCAGTCATATTGGTTTTCCAAACCTGCCACAGTACTTAAAGTCTTGATGAAGTTCTTACTCTGCCAAAGGAACTTACTAACAAAGCCACTGAGTCAATTTAACCTAGTGAAACTGGACCCTGTAGACTGGGTTATCAGAGTTTTGTGTTGAGATAATTACAGCACTAAAGAGAGCATATGGGCTGTCAAGGCTGGCACATGGCCTGCGCCAGCTGTTACCTGGGTGCTTTGGAAAATCTACTGAACAGCATTTTGGACACAGAACAGCTATATGTAAGTTTTCCAAGACATCTAGTGGGAGATCCTCATAATAAATTCATTTTTTATATGGGAGAGGATTACACCCGATAACATGACTGCAAGAAGTATAACCTTAAACTTCAAAAGAGAAATACCAGAGGAAAACAATCCTGCATGAAAGCAAAGTGTACCAATAGCAAGGAGGTGAGGAAATAGGTGAGGAAACACCAACTCACCTCTTACAAAGAGTAAGCTACCCAGGGAACTAGCTATTGTATATCTGAACTTAAAAACAATACTTAAATACATTGATTTAAAAGCTTTTTTTTGAAACATGTCCCTGAGTCAATGAGATTTGTCCTATGATTCCTGGTATTGCTACTCCATGAAAAATGTCTTCCAAATGCAGTGTCATAGCTCATCAATGATCATTACTAACAGCAATTATTACTGATGAGTTATGATGCTCTTACAAGGCCTGCCTCCATGAGGTAATATTACCAAGGAAAACTTTTCAAATAGCATACATCCAGTAAGTTAGAGAATATATGTAAAGAGGAGTAAAACAGAATCATGCCCATACAGAGTGCAACAACTCTAAGAACATGTACCAAAAATCAACAATGTCGAGACTGGAAATTGTGATTTTTGCATCTGGGTGGATTATAGTAAAAAACAGCCACTATTTAACTGAGTAAACTTGATTAACCAAACTGCATTTCCTAAGATGCAAGGTCATTCTAAGTAAGCCTTCAGCATATCAGTCTGTCACCTGAAAGAATGATTTGGAGAAATGAAGACTGACAGTTCATGGGGGAGCCAGTGCTTAATTTCCAAAAGCTGACCAGATGCATCAGAGTTTTGAAAGCTGAAGTGTTTGCCATAACCATAGGTGGGATTAGTGGCACTGCTACAGCTCTGAAAACTGCCTGCAAGATCCTGAATCTTAGTTTCTCAAAGGGAGTCAAACTTAGAAAGCTGAGGTAATGAAGACCCAGCTTCAGTTTCAAGTCACCTTATCTTTTGAAAACACAGATTCATTCTTCTGACATCATTGCATTCATCGACCTAATACAAATATATCATCATTTCACATAGTTCAATTTCATATCTTCATGAAACTCTTTAGAAATTAATGGATGGAAAACTTAAGATTTACTATCCCTTTGAATGTGCCATTTCAGTAGGAACATATAAGCTAACATATTTCCTCCTTTTCTGACTCAAAAATTTATTAACATCATTACTTGCAAAGAAATGTTTGGAATAAGTAGATTCAATTAATAATTTTCTGCATGCTGAAATTCTTAACTTACCTTTGCTGATCTGCATCTATTTGAAAGCATTAGAAAGGCAAAGAAAAGCTCAAGATCTAACAATTTTGGTAGCATACTTTTTTCAAAGAAAAATCTGTAGGTTTTAGTGCTAAATCCCCTATTTGATTGAAAAGGAGAGTATTTTGGAGTTGAAAAATTCAGTTATTAGATTTAAATTTTTTAAACCCTATACCTTAAAAACATTTAGGGAGTCCAGCTGTATTGCATCAAAGTAAGGGCATTACCACATTATATTTTGCAAGCTTTAGCAAATAGAAAACCCCCCAGAAGAATCTTAATTCTTATCTATGGAAAACATTAAACTGCTAAGTGCTAACGACTGGAATTAGTCCTTAAATCTCTAATGAGAATAATAAAACATGAGTGCAGTTTGTGCTGTAACTTGATAAGGCCTGAATTTACTTGCTGTTAGTAAAAGTTCCTGATCCAGCAGTATGGCATTTTACTCCCTGAGGTACAGGAAACAATATCTGTCCTTTAGGAGCATCCTCTGTGGTAAGCACTTCTTATCGGGGCTATCAGAGGACTAAGATAGCAGTGTAATATCTAGTAGCAGCAGCTTTATGAGCAGATCCATTACTGATTTAAATCAATCTAAAGCAGGTAGTTCTGTTTAACCCATTCAGAACAAAGATGACCTCCTCACAAAAAAATGTCTCCCGAAAGTAATGCAAACTATTTCTGTACTATTAGATCTGATACACATTGAACCTGAGCAACAGCAGCAGCAGAAGTGAGCAGGAAACACCACCATGGTGTAAGTCTCCCTGCCACCCCCCCAAAAAAAAAAATGTTCCTTATGCTAAAAGCTTGTTATGCTTGCAAAGATTATATACTTTGCAATAGTAAAATAAAATATTCTTGAAAATACTGATTTGAACTGAACTAGGACATCAGACGCAGAAGGAATTTAACTGAACCTGTCTAAAATCAGCTTGCTGTCAATTTGTCTGAAAATCTATTTTTTTTAGAAAAGTTAATATCTAAATACTATTCACAGAAGTTTTCTGACAAAACAGTTATTAGAAGACAGTCTCACATTTTATTTGTTTATGAAAATATTTTTCTTCTTTGCCATAGAAAATGTAATTGTAACTTTTCTTGAACTTCCAAAAGTAAAATGGAAATATTGTTATCAGTCAGCAGTTTAGCAAGCCATAGGTGTTTAAATTCTTCATGATTTCATTTATTTTATATCAATTTATATTCCTTCCCAAGTTTAAATTAAAAAGTCACTAAAAGGATAATTTATAGTTTTTCGTGCGAAGTAGGAAGCAAGGGGTTTAAATACAGTTTTAAAATATTGCAAATGCAATTTATTTAAATTATTATTTGCTAATTTTGCCAGTAATTAGATAACAGAGGTCTCTGAGCATGACTTTTTGATTAGTTTTTCGAAAGACAAAAAACCCTACTGCACTCAGTTTGACACAGCTCTGCAATGTCAGCCAGCTCCTGGCCAGGAGAGACTCCTGAGAACAACACAGCACTTTGAGAGAAGAGTGCATAAACAATATAGACTGATGGTACCCTCTCACTGCTAACTTCAGCTCAAGCTTTTGTACTAAATGGTTACCTCCATAATTATCTTGGGCCTGATCCTGCTCTTTCCAAAGTCAGTATGAGTTAAATTATTGATTGCAACAGTCAGTCCCTCGTGTCTTTGGAGTTAATGGGATCAAAGTGACACATAATCAGCATGCGTAATTTGAGGATCTCTAACTTCTTGAATTCCCTTGTGACTTATTTTGAAGGCATTGCCTTCATTTCTGAGCTATTCATCTCAATAATAATAAAAAAGCTGTGCAGATTCTAGTAAACAAGCAGTTTATTTCTTGTCTCAAAGAGAAATTTTCTCAGAGCTCATTTAGAGCCTGACCTTGTAATCCTTCCATAACTCCTCCTCGGTCACCCAAACTATGCATGTGGTTTCCCACCATCCACCTAAACCCATTCCTCTACCAGAAGTCAAGAAAAATCTAGGATACAGTAAAAATGCACAAAGAGTCAGCATTTTTGGTTTTGTCTTCTTCACAAAGGCTCACAGACCAAATAAAAATTCTTTCCCACTTGAACTGTTTTAATTAGTGTAATTTAGTATTCTCCACAAATGTAGAAGTTTACTCTGTGAGATTCTTTGACTTAAACATTTCCTATTAAACTCTGTAATTTTAGTTCAGTAAGTTCTTTCACAGTACTTTATGCAAACGTGAACTCTTTGAGATAACCAAATCAGCATGAATTTTGTATTAGAAATATATTGCAGCATTAATAAAACAAAACAGTGTATTTTCTTATGATAATATAGTTTACAGAAATAGGTTTCTTTTTCTAGGTTCATACCACACAGGTGACAATCTATTTATTTACTCCTGCCTTTACTGGTAGCTATATATTTCTTATTAGGTAATAGATTTGATCCTCCAAACTATTTTGCTTGAGAAAATATCCAAGTGCTTAAGGGAGAGATGGCACCTAAAAATATGCTGCTGAACTTCTCTCTATGAAACTGGAAGCTGTTCTGTAACTTGATAAATTTCTTGCATCTGTTTTCTGGCCGATGTGGAAGAGAAATATCCAAATAGGCAGAGATATTTTCAGTTGTTCAGAAAAAGATGAAATTAAAAAGCTTTACCTTCAGCACCTTTTAAAAAACATCTTAAAAAGAGAAAAATTCTTTTTTTCTTTTTTCTGATACAGGAATAGAATTTATGCACTTTATATCACATAAGGCTTTAACACTTGCAAAGTTTCCATCAAAATGAAAGCTAAAACCAGGCCCAGAGCAATGGAGTAGAGTTTTTAAGAGTATGTCAAATTATCTTCAATAGACATTTTTTTAATAAAATATGAAATCCTGAAGCAGACAGCAAAGAATTGTACTGAGGGTAAATCTTTCATTTAGACATAAACTTAAAGAATCCACATCCCTGAATCTTAAGAACCCCACGAATATTGTTTTCTAATTGCCATGGGATGTATATGCCTGTAGTATGAATGAGTCTCACATGTCAGTTTTAGCAAAAGTTCCTCTAAATTTCTTAAACACACTGTCAGTGGGTAGATCTGCAGATGTACAGGGAACAGTAGTATTTGCACATACTTTTTTGTTTCAGGCTGTGAATGTAATCCTACATTTCAAGGTTACAAAGCAGAAGGAAGGCATTATCATTGTTTTTTCAGTCTGATTGTCCCATTTAGGTGATGTACATACTCTGGGCAAATTAATTGCTTTGCATTTTCTTTATTAACTGAGATTAGGAAAGGCAGTAAAATACTATATCAAAGCATTATGGAGAAAACAATTGGAATCAATCTTTCTAGTTTGTCGCAGACAGCACTTATTTAAATCTAAAATATGTTCTTTGCTGTCCTTGGTCTATTCTAGTAGATAATACCTTGTACCAAATATAGGGCTACAAATTCCTCTCTTTATGCTTTTTCAGCATAAAACCCAGAGACAATAAATAAAAAAATAGGTATTTCAAACTTCTATTAATAGAGGAGCAACATAAAAATTGTCCAAAACAAACCCAAAGTCTGTTAGATCTCTGCTTCTTAAGCTAGCAGGATTTTATTTCCATTTTTAAAAATCCTTAGGTGCATTATTTCTGCAGGGCTACTGCCAGAATTAACCATATGCCCCATCATTCAGACATTCATTTTGGGGGCAAACCCCGAGATAACAAGAAATTTAAAAGGGCCTTGTGAAGAGGAAAATCTAAATTGTTAAGTTACACAGAGCATTATGACCCTGTAAATAAGGCAGCAGCACGCCACACTCCTCATTCAGACAATTATGCAAGAAAAGCATCGCCCGACTGCAATTCCTTAGGCTCAGAAAGGAATTTAAAATAGACCTGCTTTTCTGTATCCCACCCTGCCTCCTCAGCTCTGGAAAGTTTAGCATCTGAAACACTACAAGACCATTGCCTGCTCAGTATTATTTTTTAGCCAAAGCAACACTGAATCTCCCACATAGGAAGGCAGATAAGCAACAATACAGTGCAGGCTCCAAGTTAAATCTGGTTCAGCCAGCGTAATAATGATGTCATTAAGGCTCCGAGCTGAATGGGAATCAGACAGTACTCTAGTACAGCTGCAGACATAAATCTGAAAGAACTTTTTTGGCTACATTCTCAGACTTACCTTGAAAGATATTTAGGAGCTCCAGCAATGTGAGTTGAAAGAAATGTTCTCAAAGGAGGTTTGCAGACTGAAGAACCTATGTAGGCCTTATAGGCACTTTCTTCTGTGGCACAGGAAGGAACATTTTGTTAAATGAATAAACTAAGAGAAATAATTTCAGAAGAAGTGCAAACCAGAAAACAAATAAACCTTAATACTACCACAAATAAATGAGACTAAGGCAATTGTGGGACTGCTCAAAGCCTTTTTGCCTTGCTGAATGAAAGCAATCCCTAAGACTGAATGGGTAATGAGATCCTGGCTCCTGAGATTTTAGCTTTCTTAATCATGTTCATAATTAATTCAAGAACATTGATAATTTCATTACATTCTTTTTGTCTTATCAATAAATGATGTGCCTGCACTTTTGGTCCTGTGTACAGGGAGAAAGGAGATGCTTTGGGTAATATTGCACCAGGAATAGTGTATGTATATATGTATATATACACATATATTATCTATATGACTCAAAATAGGGATGTGGTAGTTATTATCTTTAACCAGGCCTCTATTATCAGAATATGATGGCAAGAAGTTACAAATAATTAATAAGCTTTTTATGCAGAAATGCAAAACCTTTTAAAGAAAAATATGCTGCAAACAGAATTCCTGTCTGAAAGATAAGTACCTAGAATAAAATATATTTTCAGAGATATTTAAAAATTGAGTTTACATGAACTCAAACTACAAATGCATTTTTGAATCATCTCTAGATCCTATTTTAAAAATAGCAATTTTTTTTTAAACCAGCAACTTTAGCTCCTCTTTCTCTTTGAAGAGATGTGCCCTTCTGTTTGTCCTTCCAAACACATTTCCAGTATCAGTTTACATTTAACACCAAGCTGTACTCACTCACTGAGTTGAAGCTGTCTGGGGCTTTTTACCTTTATTTTTTTATTTTTCAAATGAAGACTGAAAGCTCTCTCTTCATCTATCAGTCAAAGGGGAAGCACCCCTTTAGGTTTTACCACTTGCACTATGTAATCTTCAACAAAGCAACAAATCTGTTTTGCTCCCTTTTTGTTGTTGTTTCAGTTATCGTCAGCTTTAGACAGCAGACTGTAACAGCAAAAGTTTCTCACCAGAGACAAATACTGATGTGTTATTTGCTTTCACTTGAACTTTATTTCATTTTGACACCAGTGAAATCATCTGTGGAGTAAGTGGCTTGTGATCTGTGGAGCAAGAGAATGCCCCATAAATGGATCCAAAATATTTAATGAACAGCTGTAACAACCTTAAGAACACAAGCTACAATTAGAAAAAGTCTATCACACTGTGGCTATCACTGCTTTTCAGCTGGCTATATTTCCATGTTTTTCAGTATGGACTTAAGTTTTGCCAGGGGAGGTTTAGGTTAGATATTAGGAAAAAAATCTTTACAGAGAGGGTGATCAGGCATTGGAATGGGCTGCCCAGGGAGGTGGTGGATTCTCCATCCCTGGAGGTTTCTAAAAAGAGACTGGATGTGGCACTCAGTGCCATGGTCTGGTAACCACAGTGGTACTGGATCAAGTGTTGGACTTGATGATCTCAGATGATTCTATGATTCTGTGATTTTAAAAGAAATAAAGCCAGACATTTGCTTCTTAAAACCAAGTTAAATGTCAACTTAAGGACAAATATGTGCCCCACCAAATGTTCTCTTTTTCTGTTCCAATGACACCAGCTTCATGAATCCGTTACTCTACTGGAAGCCTACCTGGTCCAACCAATCCCAGAGTTGGCTTTTAGCCAGCACAGCATATGAGAGGTCAGTTACATACTAAATATCCCCCTATACAGAAAGCTCCTTGATGCAGGTGTGAATGAAGCTGTTCTATTCTGAACATACTTATCAGGGCTGGGGGGGAGGAAGCCTGAATTTCATGTATGTGTAATGTTTTGAGGTGATAAATAACCAAATATGTACTGCTTATATGGCTGAAAAAAAAAAGATGCCAAGGAGCAATTCCTTATCCAAGTTCAAATGGCTCCAACTGACTCCAGCCCACAGTGCCTATAGTGGATGTCTTCAAACATGTGTCTGTGGAGAACTTGCCCAAGGAGCCCATAATATATCTAAGAGAACAAGTTATCTTTAGGAACATTCAGTGGGGTGGACAAGTTGGCTGCCACACTCATGATGATGAAGTCTTCACTTATTTTTTATGCCTTTGAAGGTCAAGATACCCAGAGGTGTCAAACCCCCTGATGTCAAAGAAACAGAGTAACCCCACCATTTAAATAGCTGAGGAGATCTATCAAGTGGTTGGATTTTGTCATCAGGATGCTAAAAGGATGAAGAAGACAGCATAAAGGATTGACTACAATATAAATTCCGCTCTTGTGGGATGCTGTGTGCAGCTCTGGAGCCCCCAGCAAAGGAAGGTCTTGGAGTTCTTGGAGTCCAGAGGCAGGCCACAAAGATGATCCAAGAGCTGGAGTACCTTTTCCATGTGGACAGGATGAGAAAGATGGGTTTGTTCAGTCTGGAGAAGAGAAGGCTCCAAGGAGGCCTAGTAGAAGCCTTCCAGTACCTAAAGGGGGGCAACAGGAAAGCTGGGGAAGGATTTTTTACAAGTGCATGTAGTGATAGGATGAAGATTAATGGTTTTAAGATGGAATGAGGTAGATTTAGGTTAGACATTAAGAACAAATTCTCCATAATGAGGGTGGTGAGACGCTGGAACAAGTTGCCCTGGGAGGTTATAGATGCATCATCCCTGGAGGTGTTCAAGGCCAGGCTGGATGGGATTTTGAGCAACCTGGTCTTGTGGGAGGTGTCTCTGCCCATGCAGGGGGGTTGGAACTAGATTATCTTTAAGGTCTCTTTCAACCAAAATCATTCTATTAAGAAAGTTAAACATAAAAACACATCTTGCTCTCTTCCAGTTGTAAGCAATGCTATATGAGGATAATGAGGCAAACTGAGGTAAACACGGCATGGATTATTTAGTATGCTTGGTATGTTTAATTGAAAAGACTCTGGGCCTGAACCACCTTTTGTACCATCTCTCCTAGGTTACCAACACTGTCTCTTGGGGCTGTAAAAACAAAAATTGACTGAGGCAGCCCAGATACTCCTATTCCCAGTAAAGATGACAGTGTGCAAGCCCTGAGGAGGCACTTATCCCAGTGCTCCTTCAGCCTCAGAAGGCTGTAGCCATAAACAGGACAGATCCCATACGTGGATGATCCAAATTTCTTTCTAGAGGGGCTCATCTCCCCACTGACAGTGTAAAAAGTGTCAGACCTTGGATCAGTTGCCTCTTGGATCAGTTTTTTTAAGGAAACACCTGGAGTTAGCTGGGATACATCCAAAATGCCATTCCTGGATGCAATAATTAAGAACACTGAATGCATTCAGTTAAGTAGAAAAAATTCTCCTTTCATTATGGTTGTTTTCAGAGGGGTGAATCAAGAAAAGTAGGCTCAGATCCTGGATTTTTATTAGATGGTTCTTTCTGTAGGTCAATGCAATGCCTTCAGGTGTTACGAATCCAAGCCTTATTGCTTAGATCAGCAATTGTAATCCCTCTCAAATTTAGGGCAACATCTCTTTGAAGCAAGCCTGAACTGTAAATAAGCTGGAAATCTCGCTGAACCTGATGATAACTTTTGCTCCAAGAGCTATTGACAAGATGGCACACATCTCTAGCTAGCACATGGAATTTTTCCAATATATGAAGGGGACCTACAGGAAAGCTAGAGAGGCATTTTTTGCAGGCATGTAGTTTCACATTGAAAGAGGGTAGAGTTAGGTTAAATATTATAAAGTCTTTAGTGCGAGTGTAGTGAGACACTGGAGCAAGTTACCCAGAGAAAGCTGTGGATGCCCTGGAAGTGTTCAAGGCCAGGATGGGGCTTTGAGAAACCTGGTCTAGTGGGAATGTCTCTGCCCACAGCAGGGACGTTGAAACTCGATGATCTTTAAGGTACCTTCCAACTCAAAGCATTCTATGATTCTATGAAGAGAGCAGTCTCAAAATGAGCAGCTTAGTGCTTTAAATCCCCAGCTCTTTTTTATTTAACACTTTAGACATAGCCTCATATTATCTGTGCTTTAATCCTAATCTTTATAATATTAGTATCCTCTGACTTTGGAAATGTCTTATCAGAACAAAAACCTTAAAAGTTTCTAAGGGATCCCACAAACATGCTGAAATGCATGAGGAGAATCCACAGCACAGTTCTCAACAGTTATCAATGCTTTTTCAATGATCAGTCATCTATAAAATCACAATAGGAACCATTATACTCGAGTTTATAGAATTTATATTTTAAAACTAAATCCACTTCGGGAATCTTGGATAAAAATATGGGGGTTTTGTAGGATGGACTGGTTACAGAAGATAGAAGTTCATAAAGAGCAACATAGAATCACTTAACAAGGCAAGCTGTTGTCTGTGACAGTGATGTATGAGACATGGGTGATATATATACTGGGTGGCTTTATCAGTAAATCATTGAGTTATTTACTTCCCTGAGGAACTGGACTTGTCCCTGGAAAAGACTGCACTGTGAGATGCACCAATGGGGAATTAGTATTGGCAAAACAGTCAATTTTGATTTGTTCACACTAAAGAATCATAAAATACAATTTAATAAATAATACACTGCAGATGTATTTGTTTCTCTAAGTACTAGTGCTTTAAAATAGTAGATTCTGGATCTTTCTCTTGTTTTCCTCAATTACCTTGGAAGGAAAATTTTCCATAAAAGGAGTTAGTTTTAAATAAAATATTTAGCCATTACACCTTTGGCAGGGTGTGAACAGTTGAAGAATGTAGGAAAAAATAATGAAGGAAAAAAACCCAAAACCACAGAGTATGAAGCTCTGTAACTGAAAAGATATAACACCACTTTTATTTTCTGTACATTGCATATTAAAGTAGAAGACATTAACTTTCATCTGCAAGGGACAGCTGTGAGACTACTGTGATTTTGAGCTTCTGCTGCCATCCTTTGCTATAGGTCCATCCATATGGACTCCCAAGCACAGTGATGACCCAGTGCCCCCCACAGCCCCCTCAGCAGGCAGAGTGACAGAGAAAGGAGCCCTTTGTGCCAACCTCATCCCTGAGTTGGGGACTTCAGGGCACCTGTGCTTCAGCACCATGCTCCCAGATTCACTACCTGAATCTACGGAAAACCTGGTTTGAGGTGGAACTCAGTGGGCGATTTATAAGTCCCTTAGTTCCTTGTCTTATGGCAATTCTTTCATTCCTGACTTTTTTTTTCCTTGATTTCAACAAATCTGTAGTCAAAACCATGTAGACTGAAAGCCTGCAAAATATGTAGATATACATATGCAAAATAAAAATTAAATCCATCATTGACACAAACCACAGAAATATTGTAACTTAAAGCTCGAATGCTGCAAAGAGTTGCTCTGCAGAAAAGAGTTTAACATTATAGAGTGTTATTGAAACGCTCTATAGCAATGTTTCTCTTAACATTATCACAATTTTCAGTAAATCTTTGCACAATTAAATGAAAACCAGACACATTGTCAGTGTAATAAAAGCAGTGACAACTATATCATTGCTAACACAAAGAAACTGACAGTTGTTAAGTATGGCATATTTTGGCAGAAATTCAAACAAAATATATTTTCCTCTTTAAATCCCCCACAGCATGGCCATTTAATGCAATTATACCACATCTCCAGTACCATAGGGTGAACCAGCTTTATGATGATTTGGGGCTGCTCTTCACATATACTTTTTTTTGTTTGTTTGTTACTATGTTAGAGCTTTGGAGATTAAAGTGTGGCCAGACTCAAAGAGTAGCGACAAGCAGTACTATGACAAGCAGTACAACAAGAGTAGTCTGGTTACAAGTAGCATTCCTCAGAGCTTCATGCTAAACCAAATAACATCTTGATTAGCATTCCAGATGATAACAGTCCTCAGCAAGTTCATGAATAACCTCAAAACAGGAGGCACAGTCAATATGTCGGGAGGCAGCTATTCAGGAAGGTTGAGAAAAAAGGACACAAACTTCTCACGAAAGTTCAGTAAAGAAAACTGTGAAGACCCATACCTGTAACAGAATAATTCCATGGAGCTGTAGAGGGTTGACAGGCAAGAAACCAGCTTTGGAAAAGATAAACTAGTGAGACTGGTAGACAATAAGTTGAGTGTCAGCACCATGATTTTGCAGAGATGAAGATCAACTGCATACTGATCTGTATTGGTAAAGTTGCAGCCAGCAAGCCAAAGGACATGATTATTCCTCACTATTAGACATCTCTCTGACTGCATCTGGAGTATGTTCAGCTTTGGATTCCCTAGTAAAAGAAAGATATTGACATACTGGAACAAAACCAGTGGTGGGTCAGCAAGACTGTTGAGGCCTTGGAGTTCACAATACAAATTTGAGACTAAGACATTTTTTTTGGATGGAGAGAACATGGCCGCAAGCATCCTGCTCAAGCTAAACTGCGTTGATGAGGAAGTTAGACCAGAGCATTGGATTATGCTACTGTTCTGTAAGCAGAAAGGACTTAAAGAATATGACAACATATTCCATACCTCAGATCATAGAATATTCAGGGAGTTCACAAACCATGACCTGTACAGTCCCATGTTTTACCCATTTTAAATACCAGGGATGGTGAATTGGTGTCATCAGTTCTTCTGTCTTTACAATTCCTGCCACTGATATTTTTTTCATTAATCAGTTTAAGCTCTGCTTAGAAAACACATTTAGAGTGCATCAAAGCTTCAAAACAGCTTCTAAATTTCCTCTTGGTTTAAACAGACTATCCCAATGAATGCTAACCCAATCATTACAAGATAAGATACCAACTGCTATATAAAGTAGTTTTGTTCTGCTTACTCTGAATTACTCAAATTACATTTGTTTGAAGTATTTTTAATACCAAAGTTTATTAATAATTTCCAAGTCACTGCATCTGTAGTCATCAAAAGCTTCTAGACATGAATGTTTATAAGATTATCATCTTTACAAATTAATTCTTTTATAAAGGGTTAAATATCACACATGTACGACTTAACCTCAAACATCTGTATTCTACTCTTCACCATTTTATTCTCTCCCAGTTTCAACTCTTTTTACATATCAGAACTCCCTCTGTTCTACTACTGTTCTAGTAACAGTAGGAACATCTTGAACTTATTCTGCTTTTCCACATTACATACCATGGAAGTCATGCTCATCATGTATAGATCCTTATTGTTAAACAATATAAAAAGGATGCATGTAAATCCCATATACATGAGTCAGGGGGATGTAGTAGATAAGAAACTTGTAAAATAATGCTTTTTATACACAGGCAATACTTAAGTAGGCAAGAATGAATGCCATTACAACTTGCTTCAAGGAGCAAATGAATGTATTGGAGTACTGGTAGTGACACAGAAGACAGAAGGTAAGAGTGGTCAACAATGAGGAAAAAACACATAAGAGCTGAAGAGGATAAAAATAGAATAAAGGCATGCAGATTACCAATAAGGTAATTAGAAATACCAGAGAGAGAAAAATGCATTTGTTGCAGAAACCGGAATGGAAAAATCTGCAATAGAAAGAACTTGATTTAAGCACCATAAGCACAGAAGATATTAATCATTTGCATTAAAAAAAGACAATAAAACAAAACACCTTCTCATGCAACTAGAACAGTTGTTTTCAGTTAAATACTCCTGAAACTGGAAGCTGCATCTATAGTAATTTGCATTTTAAAAGGAAAAAAACCACAAAAGGTCATAGGGAAAAGAACTAACTCCAAAGACAGCTTCATAACTTTCTACAAAATAATAAAGTGAGCTGGTTTTGATTGAATTTGAATTGACAGCAAAAAAATTCTCATTTACTGTTATTTGATGCTTCATTGAGTGACTTGTGGTTCATTACCAGCTTTCTCAATTGATACATCACTCTGCAGCCAAAGAATGGACAAGTGACACATGCTATGAAATATGCATTTCACTAAGAAACTGCTTTCCACATCTTGAAAACCCTTGGTAGTACTTATGCTTGAAATTAAACCAAACACTGAGCATTGATTTTAATATGTTTAGATGAAATCCAATTGCCCTAACTGTGTTAACACAGTGGAACATGCAATAATCCATGTACTTTATGTGCTGATAAATCTAAAACTAGAGTAAATGCATAATTATACCATCAATGATATCTGTTCCTGGTGCCCATTATTTAGATACCGTGCTGTCTACAGCTTTAAGCACAAAAGTACCACTGAAGAAGAAATCTCTTTTTCTCATAAGCTACCAAATTGGTTGAAATCAAAAATCAATGGCAATAATCCACTGCATTTGTAATTTCAAGGAGCAGCCTTTCACTTCCTTGCCTATGGAGTACCAGCTGAGATTGGGGGAGCTCCCTGAGCTAAGTATTTGGGGAACTGGCAGTTTGTTGAATCCCCATGCATTCCAGTGCTCTTCTCCCCATGCATATTAACAGGATTGTCTCATGTCTCTTGAGATAAGTCTCTTAGCCAGGGAACTATTGTTTTGATAATTTCCCCTCCAAGACAAGAAAAAAAAATAAAAAAAGAATCTTTAGTTAAGAATTCAGACTACATATTACTCACCTACAAATTGTTGCTGATACAGACAAAGTTCAGATGTGATAAAGGATGATAAAAAAAAGAGAGCAGGGAAGGGGGTGAAGGGTGGGAAATGAGAGGAAAGCAGCACAACAGGGAGGAAAGGGAGAGAGGAAAAAGGAACTCATCAAACTACAATTTCCAGGTGACAGCATATAGAGAACTGCAGGGTTTGCATTTTCTGCATCTCTTCTGATGCTGTTAGTGCAAAGAATATTCTAGTCATTGCCAAATAAGGGGAAAAAATGAAATTATTTTGAATTTTGTGCCAATAAAATAAAATTAGTCTGTCATGTAAACAAATTCCTTAATAAAAGCAAACAGATTTCAAAGTTTGTCTGACCAGGAGTTTTGAATTGTTCTCAAAATTGAGGAGCTGGCCTGGGACCTGGGCCCTAGAGCACCCCCAAGAGAGGCAGACAGAGAGCTTCTGGGCTCTGTTTTGAGATCTTATAGATCTTCTGGGAACTTATCTGAGATCACTGGGGGATTCCCAGGAACCCTTTAAGGAGTGTTGGGGTGATGGTTCTTCCCTTTGTGGATAACTACAAGAGTCTGTGACTTCCAGGGATCTCTAAATCCCGGACATTGTAGAGAAACACCTAAGACTTATATGACCCTTGGACTATTAAGCTGCAAAAATGTGGGACCTCCGGTGGCTTTTCTGCCTTCCTGCCAGTGAGGGTGAGGAGCTGGTGAAGGAGTGACAAGGTTCTACAGATCAGCAACTTGTTGCACAACAGGTTTTTACAACAGAGGATTCTGCTTTTATATTCATGAAACCTTCTTTGAAGACCAAGAAACCCAGACTGTGGATCTCTAGTGGGGAAGAAACAGGATAAAAGCATTTTTGTCAGCCTGGTGAGACCTTCAAATTAGTAACAATGCAGATGGGAAATGATGACTGACAGTCAAGTGAGGAAGTGGTGGACTGAGAAGCAAAGGTGTGATGTGGGCAGAAGAGAGCTCAAAATCACCAAAACATCCACAATGGATGAATAAAAGTTATTTAGGAACAACAGGCCCAGATAGCAGGGAGGAATGGAATTAGGAAAGCCAAAGCCCACTTGTAAATGAATCTGACGTGATATGAAAGGCAGCAGGAAGGTATTCTTCAGGTATACTAGTTGCAAAAGAAAGACCAGGAAAAATGGGGGCCCATTGCTGGATGAGGAAGGAACCTGATAGAAAAAGATGTGGAAAAGGTTGAGGTATTATATACTTTCTTTTCTTCAATCTTTTCTTGCCTTTAGCAATTCCAGGTCTATGAGGCCTGTGGGAAAGTTCAGAGCGAGGAATTTTTACTCTCTGAAGAGTATCAGGTTAGGGAATAGTTTAACAAACTGGACATAAAACAAGTCCATCAGACCTGATGGGATATACACATAAGAGCTGAGCAAGCTGGCCAACCTCTTTGGAGAATCATAGCAATCCTGGGAGATTCCCAAAAACTAGGAGAAAGAAAAAATATTTCTCTTCACCTCAGGAAGGAGGATCTGGGGAACAACAGGATGACTTCACTCCTTCCATTTTAAGATGATGAAGCAGATGTACCTGGAAACTACTTGCAAACACACGAAGGACAGGAAGGTGTTTGGGATTAGTCAGCATGGGTTTATGAAGGGAAAATCTTGTTTGACCAAACTCATAGCTTTCTACAATTAAATTACTATCTCAATGAACAACAGCAGAGCAATGGGTGTTCCTTACCTTGATCTTAGCAAGTCTTTTGGCACATAACATCCTCAAATGGTTGAAGTACAAGCTTGATAAGTAGACCATGAGATAGATCAACAGCTGTCTGAATCACTGGGTTTCAGGGGGTTGTGATCAGTGACACAGAAAACTGGAGGCCAGTCACTAGTGGTATACACAGGCATCCATGAGGATACACGGTGGAGTCAATACTGTTCAATATTCTCATTAATGACCTGGATGATGGGGCAGAGTGCCCCCTGAGCATATCTGAAGATGGTACAAAAGATGAAAGGAGATGTGATACCTAAAACCCAATTAAACATGGCCTTGAGTAACTCTTCCTCCCTTTTTCCTTCCCTTCCCCTCCTCCTTTCTTATTTTCTTTGAGATGAGGGACTTGAGCACTACATTTGGAGGTGATTGTCTCTTCTCATTGGTTACAGAGAGCCCAGATGATGGTTTATACAATTTTCATATAACCAGCATGACATATCTCAGATATTTACAAAGCAGGCATCCTATAGTAGATGCAGTTGTTGAAGTTTTTTCCATAGCCAACAAAAAAATATGCATTGTTATTCTGAGTTCAATTTTAACCTGAAGAAGACATAAGTATTCAGCTAACTGAATTGCTCTAAGCACTTTTCCTTTTTTCTCATAGTGATTGCTCAGATACATAGATGTAAAATGTAAATCTATATTTATCAGTTGTTTTTTAGGTGTGAAACAGCATTTTAAAAATTAAAAAAAATTAAATCGGTTAAATATATTTAAAAGTTGGTTTCTTCTAAATAATCTAGCGGAACAGAAGTGTACCTGAGTTATACCTGTCAGGAGACCTTTTATACTAATGGGTTTGAGGGATCTTTCTGAATAAGCATAAGCCACAAAACCTAATATATAGCTGTAGCTGTTGAAGGGGCTTGCCATTATTTCACTATCTCACCTTAATTCAAGATACAAAACTTGAATACAGAACATACTCAAATACACCAATAGATATGAAATTTAGAGCCAAGTTGGGTGATGAGATAAAAATACATAAGCTCAATGATTTATAAGGTGGTTTGAAATGAGCTTGCTCCAGAAGAAGAGAGGCCATGAGCCAACATGCTTTTTGATTAGCAGGCTTTAGTTTGGTATGAAGTACAAGAGGATTGAGTTCATATTTAATTTTAAAAGACCATGTACAACCTTCATTAGGTAAAGGCCTTGCTGCTGTTGGTTCCTGTCCTTTCCTAGTGCCTGCAGCAGGAGGAAACAGTGATGCTCCCACTCAGTGATGCTCCCCAGTAAGGCTCCCAAAGGATGTAGCTGTCAGTCCAGAAAAATCTGCTACTGGCACCATAAAGCATCTAACCAGATGAGATTCTGGACTACTAGAATTAACAGCCTGTACTAATTTTCCAGACACAGAGTGTGTGGTTGTTCACAGAACACAGGCTACAGAAGGAATGTTTGACAATCCAACCACCAATTTTTTTTCAAACTGGGACTAAGGGGGCTAAATAATTTTGAAAGTTAATATTAAGATGTTACAGGCTAAATGATGTTGTGACTGTGCCTGCAAGAACCAACTATTATTCAAGCTGTTATTGTGTTCAATGCAGTGCAAAGGGAACACCCCAGAACAGCCCCGATTCTCTTCTTACAAAAGCCAGCAAATATTGTTACTTCTAGAAATTTATGTCTGGATCAAATTACATAGTTCTTCACTTTCTTTTGCTGCTTATAGCCATTGCTGCATAATTTCATGCTGTTTTGTTCTTGATTCTGAAACAAAAACAAATCTATGAAGAACAGTTCCACAAGGAATATTGCCATAATTCTTTATTCCATTGCTGAAATTAGCAAGTTTTTTTTAAGGAACAAAATTTTTTTCTAGCAAAACTGCTAGTAAAATAAAAATATAAACAATTATTGCAAATATATGGTTGTAAAAAAACATTAAATTTGTCTCTTAAACAGGTTTATTACTTCACTACATATTTGAATAAAGATTTGTCTTCTATAGCTTTGGCACAAGAACAGATTTATTTAGTTTATAGAAACAATTATTTTTCTCCATCAGCCACCTAGAATGGAATTGTTTAGAAGGTGTGCTTTGTCAAATGTTATTCACAAAAAATTATCTGTTCAAGCATATTTAGATCTTTTAATAAACATATAGGCTTCGGTATTGTTTAGACCTTGTTCACAAAAGCTTCTAATTTATCAAGCCTTTTTATGATGTGCCACTGGAAGCAAACGCAAGAGAGGGGCCTCACCTCCATTAAGTTTGCTGATTTCTTCTTATGTTACTTATGGAAGATTTCAGTCTTAGTATTGCTCATGTATCCAATGCAGTGAAATACCTGCATAAATAGCATCATATTTTTAAGAGATACAACTCTCCAGGGCTGTTAGAAGTTTTAGGAAGAAAAAATACTCTTCAAGCTTGGCCATCCTGCACTGGAAGAAGCTCAGTTAGCAGTGATGAGGTTGGGAGGGCATTTCAACACTTCTTTCTGAAGCAAAACCTGAACCATATTCTGTATGATATTACTATGTCAGTGCCAGCTTGCAAAGTTCAGCACCCTTGGGACACACGACTTTCACTAATGTGTGGTCATCATTCCTCATTATAATTTTTGCCACTAAAAATCAATTCACCTATTGGTACTACAACATAGGTGTGAAAACTAAAATACATCTGTTACTTATAGGTAGCATATGGGATGCAAAACATATTTAATGGGTTATTCTGCCTTGTCCACCTATTCCTGTAGGATTTCCAGAGAAGGCTGATGGTATAATACAAGGACAAAGCACACTAGGTAACAGGCAACAGGCCTTGGCCAAGCTCGTCTGGAGCAAAGGGAATCTTCACATCAACTTTGCAATGCTGCAGGTGAAAACATTCTTTATTTGCACTCTTGCACACCTGATGGCAGTAAAAGAAGCTCTTTTTATTTCTTCCTTTAAAAATGTTTTGAAAAGAATCCGAGGAAATGGCTGTTAACACAACTGCCAGCATATTTAGCAATCTCAGCTTCTAACTCCTGGTTCTCAATTGGTTTTATCCACAGTTTACCAGAAGTGAGAGTGCCTTGGTTAAATAGGCTAGAAGATAAACTCTTCTCTATACCTTTGCTCGGGAAGCACAGGAGATGAAAAGGTATCTCTCTGGCACCTGGTTCATTCAGTTTGGCAGCCAAATACCAAGTGATTAGCAGTGCACTGCAGAATAGAAACTGGTACTGTACTGCTGGTACAGTAGCTCCATCACTGATAATGACTGAAAAAATATTCTTGGCTTAGATTTCCCAGCCAGCTTGATGCTGCATACATTGATTGCAGTTACAATGCAATGTATAGAGAACTACATTTTCTAGAATAACTCCTGACTTAATTATCATGACTCTTTCAGAGGTTCAGTAGGTCAGTGTCACATAATTCACCTCTCCTTAATTTACCTCTCTTCTTCTTGTGTCACCTTGAATTCCACACTGTCATATCTATCCTTTTTTATTTCTGATTTCCAATCAAAACTATTCTGTTCATACTAGTCATCTCCCAAATCAATTATCATAATTATTTATTCATTTGGATTTTTAATTAAAGTCTTTTTTCTTACTTTTACTCTACTTAGCCAATCTAGAACATTCAAACTGCACACTGAATGTGTAAGAGTTGTACCTACGTTTGCAGGTCTCATCCTGCCATGCAAAGCAAACCTAACATCTTCCTAAAGTCCCCATAGGCTAAGTAGTTAAATCCTCTTTATACAAAGTAGCAGGGAACTCAAATGCCTCATGAGTGATGCATTTCCTTTGCACCCAGACTTGAATGGCAGGGCAGCTCGGGCTTGCAAGGTAATTGAATCTGCTGAGCCCTGGGAGGGTATGATTCTTTCCTCTTTTCTTTGTTTTTCATACTATAAGCCCTCTCTTTCATAAAATCTTCAGAAAATCCTTCTTCAAGGAGTTTGGATGGACAGTCAATCTCTTGATATTATTGGATTGCATTTTTTCCAAGAGGAAGACTAATTCTACGTTGTCTATTTCTTCTTCTTGAGGCATGGCATCAGAAGGGTTGGTATAATCACTGCTAACCCCAGCCTGGTGCTAGACATCAGGATTGGCTCAGTTTATATCTACACTAGAAAATTAAGTGGGTCAGTGTCTATTTCCTGGCCTTGACTGAAATGGCAGAGCACATTAGGTACCTGTAGAGCAAAACAGGTCTTTCTCCTCCAAAACACCTACTGAAAACCATTCCTGGATCAGCCTGTCTCCTGAACGACACTGAGCAACCATCTGGCAGCCGGGTAGTTTGTTGTAGAGGGCTTGTTTGCACAGCTCCAAATCAATGATTAATTATGTATTACATATATTAAATCAATGCATCAAATGTATTAAATCAATGATTAATTGCAGGGCTCAAGGTGTGCCAGTGTAACAGCCTGGGATCAGGCCCTGTTATGTTTACTGGTGAAGTTGTAGCTGAGCTGACTAAAACTAAGAGAGCAAGTACCTTACTCTGCACAACATTGCTGGCAGAGAAGAGAGGCACACCTGGAACTGCTGGAGGATCTTCTGCCACAGGAAGGGAAACAGTGGCTTTCCAGCTCCTGGGTGAGAGAATAAGAGTTAAAACCTTTATCCTTAGAGCTCACTCCGCTCTAAAGATAGGCAGTGTGAGAGTATTAGAATGACTGTGAGTAATGGGCTATTAATTCTCATTTGCAAAATGAGACAATATGATACCATTTTTTACAGTAATGATAAAATGGTAACATTAATTATTACTTTGCCAGTTAGCAAGTAGCTTCTATTATGAGCAAATGATTTTGAAATGTTCTCTATATAGCCAAGTGTGCACAAATAGTACATCTAGACAAAACAGAAGCTAAGTATGCGTATTTCTTAGAAAACAAGGTATTCACAGGTTGCTACTGTAAGCTGTACAGTTTGATGTAGCCGTAGTTTTTACAGAATGGAAATCTATTCAAAAGGAAAAGAGGCCAAAATAACTCAAGCCTGAGAAAATGATGTCCAGAATCACTATGGGCTGAGCTTTTCTTTATACAAGGAAAACACATCACTCCTTCTGCTTAACTTTGCACAACTTTTAGCTTCTGGTTGAACTAGGAAGATCTACTTGTAGGTGTGTATTCAGATAAGTATGCACATATACAGTAGACATATTGATAAGGATAGATTAAGCTCACAAATACACATGCATGAATACATATTTCCAACTTGTTCACCAAGGAGAAGAGTCTTAAAAGTATTTTAAAAAGAAATTTATTTAACTACTTTTCATGTCTCAAGGTCATTAGTAGATTAGAACCACCTTAGAAAACGGCATTCTACATACTCCCTGAGAACACCATAGTGATACAGTGGATAGAGAGACAAACATCTTCAAAAGGGGATTCAGTTTTCTGTTTCAACTGCACCTGCATTTTCGACATTGTGGTGGGTTGACCTTGGTCAGCTGCCAAACATCCACTCAGCTCCTCTCTTACTCCACCTCCTCAACTGAACAGGGGAGAAAATACAATGAGAAACCTCATGAGCCGAGATAAAGACAGGGAGACTTCTTACCAGTCCCTATCACGGGCAAAACAAACTCATCTAGGGGGCATATAAAATAAAAATAGAGTTGGATAATGAGAAACAAGGACAAAAATGAGAACACATTCCCCCTGCTCCTCTCCCTTCTTTCAGGACTCAGCTTCATAGAATCATAGAATCACAGAATTGGCTGGGTTGGAAGGGACCTCAGAGATCATCAAGTCCAACCCTTGATCCACTACTGCTGTAGTTACCAGACCATGGCACTGAGTGCCACATCCAGTCTCGTCTTAAATATCTCCAGGGAACTTCGTTCCTTCGTTCCTTCATGCTCAACTCCTCCATGACCCCTGTCCCCAAGCAGAGCAGGGGGATGGGGAATATGGGGCAATGCTCCTTCTTCACAGTTTTCTTCTGCTCCAGCATGGGTCCTTCCTTCAGGCTGCCTTCCATCAGGAACTACTCCAGAATTAATCCTTTCCATGGGGTAAGTTCCTTCAAGAACAGGCTGATTCAATGTGGGTCCTCCATGGTGCACAGGTCCTGCCAGAAAACCTCTTCCAGTGTGGGCTCCTCCTTTCACAGGTGCTGCAAGGAGATTGCTCCAGCACAGTCTCCACAGGCTGCAGTGAATATCTGCACAAGCATGGCTCCTCCTCCTTCTTCTTCACCGATCTTTGGCTCTGCATAGTTATTTCCCATTTTCTCACTCGTCTCTCCCAGCTGCTGTTATGGAGCATTTTTTACACTTATTAAATACATTATCACAGCGGTGCTCAGCTTTGGGCAGCAGCAGGTCAGTCTTAGACCTAACGTGAAAGCAGCTCCTTGTGTTCTCACAGAAGCCACAGCTTCTTGCCATGCGCATCCCATGCAAGACCTGGCTCTGAGTGTTACAGATGACTCTCTGCAGAGGCTCTTTTCTGTCTCTTGGCAGACTAGGTGGCCAGCCACAGTAAGATCAGAGTACACCCACAGAAGCACATCAAGAAAATTAAAATCCAAGGGTACGTGGGTCTTGACAGAACCAACAGAAAGAAATTCACAGCATCCCAGCCTGGTGTTCAACAGGTCATTGTTAACCAGGCAGAGATATAGGTCATATTCCTCTTCTTTTTCATTCTTTTTCTTGGGTATAGGGTGTAGGTACTTATTTCTTAATTACCTCATGCAAGCTTAGAGCTTATTAGAGTTTGTCTATAATCTTGAGGTTAATGTTTTAACACACATACATACACATTGTGCCTGTAACATTTCAAAGAAGTAATTATACTTCCATTGTCCTAATTAGGAGCTATTACCCTCCATTACGAAAAATCATTTAAAATATGGTACAACTGCTTCTTGAGAAGGCAACCTTTATGCCTTAATTTAAAAAATATAAATTCTTACTAAAAGCCTGATCTGAGAGAATTGCCAGTCAGTGTTCATGTGAGGTACCTGGAGGCTTGAGAAGAGAAATCCCTGCAGGCAGCTGGCACAGGACTCTCCCATGGGGGTTCTTCCTACATGGAGGAAGTGGTGGAATGAAATGTCACTTGTTCTTTCTGAACAAGCCTTTTGTCTTTTGTTCAGAAAGATCCTCAATTGTAGAACCTCACAAAGGATCATGGCTCAAACATTTTAGCAGCCAGCAACAGACTACAAGTATTTCCTACAAACAAAGTTTAGAAAATCTTCCCTCTAGCTCACCAAATTGAGTAGTGGGGTTGATTTGTTAGAGGGAGGAGATGCCATCTAGAGGGATCTTGCCTCTTGACAAGTGGGCCCATGTCCATGAACCTCATGAAGTCCAACAAGGCAAAGTGCAAGGACCTGCACCTGGGTCTGGCAATCCCCCATATCCATACAGACTGGGAGTTTAACTGATTGAGAACAGCCCTGTACAGAAGGACTTGGGAATACTGGTGGATGAAAAGTTGGACATGAGCCAGCAATATGTGCTCGTAGACCACAAAGCCAACTGTATACCCTGAGCTGCTTAAAAAGCAGTGTGACCAGCAAGCAGGTTGTGTGAAGTGATTCTCTCTTCTCCTCCTCTTCTCTTCTTCTCCTCCTCTTCTTCTCCTCTTTTCCTCTTCTTCTTTCCTCCTCTTCTCCTCTTCTCTTCTTCTCCTCCTCTTCTCCTCCTCTTCTCTTCTTCTCCTCCTCTTCTCCTCCTCTTCTTCTCCTCTTTTCCTCTTCTTCTTTCCTCCTTTTCTCCTTCTCTTCTCCTCCTCTTCTCTTCTTCTCCTCTTCTTCACCTCTTCTTCTTCTCTTCTTCTCTTCTTCTCCTCTTCTCTGGTGGGACCCCACCTGGAGTACTGTGTTCAGCTCCCCAGCAGAAGAGATGGACCTGTTGGAGATGGGCCAAAAAATGACCAGAGGGATGGGGCACCTCTCCTATTAGGAAAGGCTGAGAGAATTGGGGGTTCCTTGGCCTTGAGAAAAGGCTCCAGAGAGACCATTGCAGTACTTAGAGGGGCTAATTAAAAAATGTGGAGAAAGACATCTTACCAGAGTGACAGCATAAGGAGCAACAGTTTTAAATCTAAAGAGTTCACAACTTAAATTGTATATAGGGAAGATACTGTTTACAATGAGGGTGGTGAGACACCGGAAGAGGTTGCCCAGAGAAGATGTGGTTGCCCCCTCCTGGAAGTGTTCAAGGCCAGGTTGGATGGGACTTTGAGCAACCTGGTCTAGTAGAAGGTGTCCCAGCCCATGGCAGGGGAGTTGGATAATCTTTAAGGTGCCTTCCAACTCAAACCATTCTATGATTCTATAACTACTAAAAAAATTGAGTCAGCTCCTTTGTCACTAAGGAAAATAATAGCACTTTTACATCATGAAAAATCTTGACAGACCACTGCACACAACACTGAGCCTGGAACAGCTCAGATATACACAAGTTGTTGGCAATGTAATTTTATGAATGGGCATTAGGACCACAGCATTAAGAAATGGCTGCTGTGTGAGCCTAAACAAGCTCCAAAGCCTCCCACTTATTTCTATCCTGTCTGCTTGAAATATAACCACTCTGAGAGGAGATTATCTTACATCTGTATTACTCAACATCTGGTACATTATGATCTCTCCCAGTTAGGACCAGTAGGTGCTGTTGTGACACAAGGAGCAAATAAGAGTATTCTAAAGTATTTCAATTCTACATGGTTATTCCTTAAACTAGGTATTATTCACAAATATTTTGTAACATTATAATTCTTTCCCAAAATGCAGTTCCAATCATCAGTCTACATGTTTATTGTCTATGTGTATCTAATATGTTATTTTCTTTCCTTCTTTCCTCTCTTCTTTTCTTTCTCTTCCTCTCTTTCTCTTCCTCTCTTTCTCTCTCTCTCTCTCTCTCATGTATCCTAATGTCTTACAAATATCTTTTGTCTTATTTTTAAGTCACATCTGTAATTGTTACATTTCCAACTTATTTTTCAAAGTAGAGGCTCCCCTCCAAACAAAGAAACAAAAGCTGTATTAACAGATGGAGTGACTTATCTATATGTATTTTCAGCATTATTTCAAAGGACATTTTGAAGCATCCATCTTCATGGCATTGTTCTCTCCTGCTTGAAGGATTATAGCAGTCTGTATTCAAAGGACAAAAGCAATGCCAGGATTATCTGTGGAACTCCAGCCACCTCCAGTGATGTCCTGTCTTTTCTATCTATTAGATACTAATCTGTTCCCTAGAGGTCCTTATTAGGTGTGGGGTTTTTGCTATCTTAAAGATTGTCCTCAAATATGATAATTTTAGGTTTAGGATCGCAGTGCTTTCTGATACATGGGACAAGCAAACTCTGCAGTAACTGATTTGCAGCTCCATTCCTTAATGTCAAATAGATGTTAACTGTTTGCTTCTTATTTCAGCTATTTCACCATCAAAATATAAGTAGATGTGTGTTTTGACCTCCCCCCTTTCCTCACACCACCACCTGCCAACGAAGACGTCCTGCAACATAAATAATTAATGTTGTTCTCTTAATTCCTAGGCTGCTACCAAGAAGCGTGGCCTCTTCACAGTTTCTTTTCTGTTTCCTCAGTCATTGCTGCATCCATAATGAAGTGCAACATGAACTTAACATTAGAGCTGCAAATTTAAACACACAGAAGTTCAAACACACTCTCACAATAATGCCAGGTGAGCCAAGCGGAATATGTCTGACACTTAGCAAAGGAAAGATCTTGCAAAAAAATTGCCTAGTTACCAGGAGAAGAAACTTGACTCCATACAGTATGAAGACTTCCTCATTATCCATGATGAAGAACTTATGCCTGTGTGATTTCTGCAGTATTACTGGCAGCTGTGCTGGGAGAGTCTCTTCCCAGCTTGCTTCCAAGACCTCCAAGCCTCAGAAGCAGGAAACACAAGAATATACTTTCTTCTGCATTTACAAGGTAGGCTGATGTGAAGCAGTTTCCAGTTTTTCCCAGAAGAAAAAAGTTAATGATGTGCACCATTTATAAAAAGCATCATTAGCTCAGATCCAGCATCAGTAGTGTTAAAGACCGTGTGAGAATCTTTAACAAGACCTGTTCTCTGATGGATTTCCTTCCTAAACAAGGTTTCCTTCCTTACTTAAATGTGCTCCACAGACTTGCAGAGGAATTACAGTGTTGTTATACCATACTGTTGTTTTGGTGAATTTGCAGATTTTCGGGTTAGAGGATTGTCCATAAGAATGAACACAGGCATTAGAGTCACTGATATTGGCACAAACATGGATGATACAGAATTTGGGAATGGCACTTAACCATCACATTTAGAATCACTTATGTGAAGCCCAAAAATACAATCTCCCTTATTGCATGCCAGAGTGGAGTAACTTGAAAAAACAGTGAGCAACAATAATGGCATTCTTGGAATTTCAAAAAGTACCTCTTTGTGTTCACGACTTCAGGGGATGGACAGTCATCAGTTTACATCATTAAAATGGGAACGATCCATTTGCTTTTATTCAGTTACCTTCTGTAGGTACCTAAAGCCTTTTGAGATGCTGCAAGGACACTCAGCTGCACTTCTGCTGCTACTACAAAAGGTCACTGGCCCCTCGTGTCTCTTGTGTCCTATCTGCCAGCCTCATGTCCACATTTCAGGTAGCATTTGAAGGCATTTAAGATAGAGTTAGGCATCTATCTATGGATGGCCAACTTGAACCCTTGCAACAGACAGGAATTAATCTCAGCTAGAACAGACATGTAGCCTAAATTTTTTTCCCATCTGATCTGCTATCAGTAGAGAAATATAAGCACTTTCAAAGTATATTCATTCCTTACTAACATAGACATCCAAGGTGACTAAAATTAAATGTCCTTGGAAATTTACTTTTATTTTGTCCAGGAATACCAGAATTATAGTAAGTAACCATTTATTTATCTACTAATGCAATTTTAAGTATTTTCCAATGGATAAGTATAATAAAACTATCAGATATTTTAGCCCAAATATTATTTAAAGTAGGCGGCTGGAATGTTAAAGTTACTAAATTCTCTAAACACTTCTGTCAAAATACTTCCTTTCAGGACTTGTAAAGTTTTCACCTTTCAGTGGAAAGAAACACTTTTTTCTTTAATGTTCCAGTTGTTTTCACAATGAGGAAACAAGTGACATTCACACTTTGGGGAGGTACCATGAGGCTTACCCTTGAGTTGTATCTCTCAGTTCCAATTTAGTTCTGCACAAGATGAGCCTGTCTTTAATTTAAAGATTAATTTCTAGAGAATGTGGTTTTCTAAAGTAGAAGTTTCCAGCCTTTTTACCATACTGGAAATAGCTCAAATCATTCCAGCAGAGACTCAAATCTATCTACAACAAATGTAAGGAAATTATCAACAGGTTTTTTTTAAATTTATTTAGTATGTCTCCATATTTGTTGGCTATATCCTTAGCATAGACTACTGAATGATGATGACAGGTCACAGATATCCACTTTTAAAATGCAGAAAGCTAACAACAGCTTCTAGATCTACATTTTAAATATAATTAATCAAATAAATCAGCATAATACAACAGGGGGAAAAAACCCCAACTTTCTTTGGAACTGTAAAGCAAGAAGTTTGAAGCCACATCCTACCAGAAGGCAACACCTTTTAAACAGGTTGCTGTTTACTTGAGGTTTTTTCCTAAATTAAAATTTCTTAAAGTTTTGAATACGATTTTGAAGATTTTTTTCTATATAATCAGATGAGATGAATCCTGAGCTCCTTTTTTGTCTAAACAGATAAGTGTGAACAATGGCTGAAAATCTCACAGCAATATCCAGAAATATATAAAAAAATACTGATAATAAATGTGACTGCATAACACAAATATCTTGCGTTGTTATATTAGAAAGAGCATTCCCAATTTAATGTTGCTATTCTAAATTAGTAAAGCTATGAATCATATCACAAGAAAGTAAAAAACATCTTCGTAGAGGGACACTGATAAAATCTGAAAAGTAAAGAAACAGATTTCTGAGGGAAAGTCCACCTGAAAGTGGAAGAATTTTCTTACTGGAAGTGCTTAGTTGACTCCTAACAAAAGCTATCTATGAGAGACCAGCTTTCAACCTCTCCATTACCTCTGTTCGAGTGGAAGAGAATTTGGAAATGGAAGTAAAAATAAATTAATCACAAAGCTAATGTGGGCTGGAAAGATAATCCAGTTCTGGGACAAATGGTTCTGCCATACGTTGGCTCCTGTGCCTTTTTAATGAACTGATGAATGCAATATGCAGCTCACAGAAGTTGGGTGCAGTGTCCCTTCCAATATTGATGATGATGACATCTCGACATCTGCTGTCAAAGCTTTTGTGTACCTCCAGCTTCTCACATGCTAATAAACTAGATACCTCTAATTTCATTTGAGATTAAAAGGCCAGAGGCAAAAGAATTGTTCCATGGTACTTTAGCTGTAGAAAGCTAAAAGTATCACAGTTAAAAAAAATAGATTCCCCACCAAAATCCAGAGAATGTAAGGAAAATAGCACAGTACAAAACTAATAACAGCATGTTATTTAGTCATAGAATAAAAGAGACAAATCGAGGCTAAACCATCCTTCCTTTGCAAAGAAAGACTGCAGGCAGGAAGACTTACTTGTGTTTGAGGAGAGGCTGAGGGAGCTGGGGGTGTTCAGCCTGGAGGAGGCTCAGAGGAGACCTCATCACTCTCTACAACTCCCTGAAAGGAGGTTGTAGCCAGGTGGGGGTTGGTCTCTTTTCTCAGGCAGCTCTCAGCAAGACAAGAAGGCATGGTCTTAAGTTGTGCCGGGGGAGGTTTAGGTTGGACATTAGAAAGAATTTCTTTACCAAGAGGGTGATCAAGCATTGGAGTGGGCTGCCCCAGGAAGTAGTGGATTCTCCATCCCTGGAGATATTTAAAAAGAGACTGGATGTGGCACTCAGTGCCATGGTCTGGTAACTGCAGCGGTAGTGGACCAAGGGTTGGACTTGATGATCTCAGAGGTCCCTTCCAACCCAGCCAATTCTATGATTCTATGATTCCTGGCACTCAGACATGTGACAGCAATAATCAAATTTCTTGTCATTCACTTTTACGACAATGTCTCACACATCTGTTCCAACGTTCAACCTTCACTATATAGGAGGCTGCAATATAGTACGGTGAATCTTCCTTAAATACCAGGCTGGCCAGGGCCTGGTTGCCCTTAAAGACAAAGAGATGCAGGAGAGAATGAGGTTGCAACAAATACTAAATTTGCATTGGACACTGCTAGCAGAAAGGGGTACATATCCTTCACTACCTATTGAACTTCCACAGAGAATTCAGTAAGCTTTGTCTCTGAGCGAAATACATGAAGAAAAGGTCCTGTTCACCTGAAGAGAGTTAGGGTTTCACCACTTAAATCTTGGATGGAAATAATAATCAGGACTTTGATATTTTGCAGAGGGATTTCTAACTTTATATTGGAAAAGTCCTGATGATTTGAGTTACAAACTAATTAATATCTCAGCATGTTTAAATCATGAGGCCTGTTGAAATTTGCGAAATTTCCTTCATTCCTCAGTATAGTTTAATATCATCCTTAAGGTAATTATTTCTGTTTTGCTTTTTTAGCTTAACCCTTGATGATATAAAAGCCCCTTTTCTTATATCCAACAAGTGTGCCTCATAATCATATGGTAATTTACTCCAAAATGCTTGCTTCTTACAGGCCATGTATTGCTTGTGTATAATTGTTGTCTATCACCCATAGCATGAAGGGGAAAAAATCCATTTTAGAAGTGCTTAAGGGTATATTTTTGAAAGGACAGATTCAGAAAATGTTGGCTTTTACTCTTTCACTACAAAAGCTGAAAAAAAATTGACACAAAAGGGAGAAAAACAAGATCAAAGTCTTATTTTCTTACATATGCCTTTCTACTGGTCTGGTAGATTTGCTCTTCAAGAGAAAGGGAAGGTATCAAAACTTTCCTCCAAATTGGTGGAAACGCTACAAGTCACAAATGGTTACTGCTGGTCACATGTAGGATTCCTTGTTTTCAATAGATAAGAGATAAATGGTCTGTGATCATAAATTTTTAAGTAGAGTAAGAAAAAAGCCCCTGCACTAGATCTGCTGGAGCTGTAAAAGATAGGCAAAAGACTGTAGCTAGCATGATGTTAAAGCCACAAGTATAAAAGCTCCAGATACCAGGAAGAACTCACACCAAAAAAAAAAAAAATTAACAGAGTTAACATCAAGAGGGTTGGTATCAGGTGCAAACTAAATAAACATATCCGTAAGAGTATCTGTAAGGGCCAGGGTTTAATTGCCCCAGCATAAGCATATAAGGTCATTTGAGACACCAGTGCAGGACTCTCCTTGTTTGGGCCAGGATAAAGGTAATTTTCTGTCTTGTACTTTTGCTTTCAGCTAAGTCTCGTATAAGTAGCTGCACTTGCTGAAATTCACAGCAAGTTTCTCAGACAGTGTCTGCTTCTAGGACTGATAACACTCAATGTTTATAGTTACAGCCGGAGACTGGTGTGCAGAGGCAAGGCCACTGCTCAGCTCTGAGGAACATTTTGCCCTTCGGAAGCAGAGAAGGAGTAAAGAGGTCACACCTGAAGCCCTTCTTTGGGGAGGAATGGAAAAGATAGATGGCCAAAATTAACCAGAGTATTCCATCCCATACATGTCATACTCAGTATAAATTTGAGGGATCACAAGGGTCAAACCCTTTCCTGCTTCCCCTTCTTCACCTGTCCCTGTTTACTTCAGCATCCTGGGAGGATTCCATCCCTCCATCTGCCTGTGGTCCTGATCCATGCCAGCCTGAATCTGTGTGTTCCTGCCTCCAGCTCCTGAGTGCTGCTGACTCCAGGATTCCAGCCTGGACTTTCCCAGGGCTGCCCTGGACGTGAGAGTTACTGGGGGCAAGGAGGAAGGAGCGTGGTTTCAATGTTCCTGTATATTTGAACATATTTGGTATTTTTTCCTTTTTATCATTACTGTTTCATTAAAGCTGTGTAGTTTAGTTTCCAACCCATAAGTCTCTCTCCCTTATTCTCTATCCTTTCTTTATCAGGGAGGAGAGGGGGATTAATAGAGAGCATCTGTTATTTGGTTTAATTGCTGGGCCAGTGTTTAAACCATGACTAGGACTGACCAGATATGACATCATACTTTTAAGATCTCAGCTGCTTTATTTAGTCTGGGTGAGATACTCTAGAATATCTCATATATCTCTAGGATATCCCACCCTAGGTACCTAAACTATTACCATTTCCCACCCAAATCCATCTTATTCAAACCTAGAGAGCTAATAGCTGACTACATGTAGGTTAGAGAAATCTAGGTACCTCTGCAGGCTTCACTGACTATTTAACTAAATAGTCTCCATTGGCTAAAATTGGCTGAACATCCATGTCATAGCTAAGCATACAACTCTGTTAAAACACTCACATTTAGTTGTCCACTTTGAAGATGAATCTCATCCCCAAAGGCAGGGACTCAATTAGTGACTTGGCATAGACACTTAATGCCATTTGAGATGATGAAAGACATCTGAGATACCTTGATGTCATCGGTAGATCTGACTTGAGACCTGTGGGAAACCTGAACCCTCCTGTACCAGAGATGGGAGCCCTGGCAGAACAGCTAAGTTCCCCAGGGCTTTTCAGATGTACCTAAACACTACATTTAGGAAAAAAAGGAATAAAAATCTATTATTCAGCATCTGAACCTGAATCACATCCTATCTCCCCCATTAAGATCTCCAAGAGAAGATCTGCATGCATATTCAAAGCCCCTTCTTGTGATAACTGTCTGCCAATAGGCACCAAGTCTACACAGACTTTCAAATCAAATTTTTCCCTGAGGAAAGATAGAAGCAAGTTTTGTTTTAACCCCTGTATTACAAATGGGGACACAGACCCGCTCTGTGACATGTCCTGATTCAGGAGGATAGAGGCAAGCTCCTCCTCGAAAATATCAAAACAATATCAGAGTCCAGTTTTGGGAAGCTGTGTGTCAAGAATTTCATTAGTACAAATATGTTCTTCTAGCAATTATCTTACTTATCATCCTACTTTACTTTCATAAGGCAGCTTGTAAACAGAAAGTTTCTAAGGCCACAAGCTGGCAAGACCAAACACATCTCAGGAGCTGAGTCCTTCTCTCAGAAAAGAAACTTGACAGATGATGTCTAACAGTGTCTCTCACTGAAACATTTCATACCAAGGCAGTGAAGGTGGTGTGGGACTGAAATAGTACAGGTGCTTGGAAGATTTCCTTCTACCAATCTCTTTCACTGTCATGATTTCACAGGTGAAAATGCTGGAGTATTACAGTACAGCAGCACAGCCAGATAACTCACCTGCCCCACTCACCCCGGAATTCTGAGTCTTCTAAGCACCCACACTGCAAAAATGCTACTTTGCTCCTGGCTCCTCTTTATGAACAAGGCATCTAGCACCCTTCAAAACAGAAACTGAGTGGAGTTTGAGGGCTAGGTCACTGTGGGGACCACTTTATAAAAAGACTGTGCAGAGCAGATTGATCTAAAATTGTCTCCTTCAACCCTTCACTGTCCTGGTACACTGAAAAGTGTGAATAAGTAAGTGTGCACCACCTTTCCCATGGGCTAAGGATCATTCCCTAAGGCAGGTTCAGCAGGCAGCGTAGATTTAGCTTTAGACACCAGTCCCAAGGGAGAAATGCAGAATGCCTCTGACTGTTCTTCATTCCAATGGGATTTTTCATTGTAGATAAGATAGGAATAAGCCAAAGAGATGGGACTGTCTTTTCAGATGTCACACTTCACACGCATGTGACAAGTGCAGAAAAATTTTGTGTGAGGAAGGTAAGCATCAGGAAAACTGTGCAGGCTGCCTTGCAAAACAGTGTCTGCCACTAAGAATGCTGAAAGCAAGAACAGCTGCTGATTAAAGGCAGGATGAGGAAGGCAAGGAGGAAGGTAGCTCAGGCCTGAGGGTCCTCTGACTTTCAGGAGGACCAAAGAGAAAATGCATCACTGCAAGTGGCTTCTGTATCTCACAAAACAATGCCCTTTACCTTTATCACTTTCTATTCACTTCATCCTGCTGTGTGCAACCTTGCACCAAAAGTTGTGAAACACAAGTCTCCAGCTCAGGAATAGCAAATATCTGGCTTCACAAAGATACATTGAACCAACTCATTCACATTTGGTGTCTCTTTCCCCTTTACAAAGGGTGACTTCTCCAAGGCTGTGGCTGACCACAGGGGAGAGATGGAGACAAACACCATCTTGGTCTCATCAGAGGCTTTTTAAGACTCTACAAGGCAATCAGCCTGTACAGTGTAATAAATGCAGTTCTTGTGTTTGCTTTAGAAACCTCTTCTATTATTACAATTGAAAATTATAGTTAAAAATCCACCATACGGCATAGATTAATCCCACTTTAATTTACAACCAAATTTGCTACCAGATTGCTGATTCCCTGTATTAAGTGTTATTATAAAATCAAACTGTCTAAGAATTGGAAAAGGAACTATGCAATGTTTAAGAAAAAACACAAGCACTCATCATCACCCTAGAATACATTAGCAAAGCCTGAGCTAAATTAGAGAGCTGATAAATACATTAGCACACCACCAATAGTGGATAATGATTTTTTTTAAATAACACAGGGAAAAGGAATAAAATTATTCTACATTATTCTACAATGTAACAAACAAGGGGTCTTCACTGTATTAAAGCCTATAAAAATAACAGAGGAGAATACTGAGTCGTGAGTACTGAGATTTTCTCCATTTGCTTATTTTTAATGTAGAATTCCAGCAAGAATCTAAGGCAATATATTACAGTCTTATGTGTAAATGAAGTAGTAAGTTTCAGTAATTTGAAATTAATTTAGATTAAAATTGAAGTTTAGCTCCAAATGGAAATGAGTTGTGAAATTGTCCTGTCAAAAATGAATGGAGATCTAAATTTAAAATTACTGTTAGCTAACGGAATAGTGAAATATTGGTTAAAGATTGTGATTTGAAGTCCATGCTTACTAAAAAGCAGATAAATCCAAGTCCTTAAGAAATATCTGACCCATGTAAACCATAATTTCAACCTGCTACTGAGTTAAAAATATTTACTTTTCTTCTTAATATTATAAATTTAAAATCACCTCTGAAACACTACCATGAAAATTTCAATCTGAGTTTTTTGCTTATGTTTCTGAAAAGGGCCAAAATCCCTTAATTTTTCTTTACCAGTAATTCTTTTAAGCCATATATGCTTGCTCTTTATTTAAAAACAAGCAAGAAAAAAGCCCTCAGTTTCCTTACAACTGCACTCACCAGATCATTTGGCTATTTTATTAAAATATACATCAATAAGAAATGTTAAAATCAGAAGTGACATTATTTTGGAGGGTGAATTGCTAATAAAGCAACACAGATTTTCATCCTGTGTGAAACAGCTGGACCATGACGAGATCACATTAGCACTAATTAAAATGATATTTTTTTGTGCAGTTTTCGTTAATCCAGCTTCATTGGACTCATAAGGATTTTTGAAATCTGTAATAAAAGCTATTATGTAATCTTACTCTGGTTCTCTTGCATCAGGTTACTGTGTGAAATTTCCCTATAATAAACCATATTTTCTTAAAACCCTCACTCAATAAAATCAATATGAAGTTTTTTACTATTATGGCTGTTTTTTCCCAATATACGATCCTCATTTAATTAAAAAAAATTAAAGCTTTAATTTATTTTTGCTTGACAAACAAGAAAAATATCATATTAAAGGCAACATTTTGCCATGTTTCTCTTTCTCCCTCACTTTCCCAGGTCCCTGTTGTTCCCAGTGTATAATTTGCAAAACATATTGCTTCAATACTTACAATGAGAGAGGCGGCCCAGCTGTGGGAGGGAAAGGACAGCAGTCTCCAATATTACCATAATAATCTGCCTAAGGTCCCATGAGCCCTCTGGAGTATACAATTCTCTATACTGCAGGCCCCAGCTGGAGAATGTTCTCTTGACATGTATGCCAACCTTTGCCTGCAGGCAAAATAAAAAAAAAAAGGCAGAGAAGTAATCATGAAAATAAAAAATCTTGTCAACTGTGGTAGGATGCAGTTTCCATGTTTTTTTTGCTCACGTAGGCAGTCATTGTGCTAACAAAATGATAGGAGACTTTAAAAGACTGCAGCTGGTACGTGTTTTGCTGGAGAAGGGAGAACATCCTGTGCCACACTAATTCTGAAATTCTAACTTTGGGGAACAAAAAAAAGTGAGCAGTGCTGTTGTATTAGTGACAATATGCATGACAGCTTTATTTACCTCCTCTTCCGATGGCTGCTCATTACAGGATTTAGGCTGGGAAGTGAAACCCTGACAGTGCTGTGCTAATTGCAAAGGGCCAGATTGGGATCCTCATTGTTTTGTGTCAGGTGGTTGGGCTTTTTTCACAGCTCTGAGGGCTCTCAGGCAAATCGTCTTGCTGGCTCAGTGGGATTAATTGGGAGGTAAACTCCCATCACTATAAGAGCCAGGCAATTGACTCAGTGAACTTTGCAAAAAACACCAAACCAAACCAAAACAACAAATAAAACAAACAAACAAACAAAAACATTACTTTATATCAAATAATGCAGTAAATGGAAAAGGTGGTTGGAAGACACATGTATAAGATCAAAGACCAAATATATGCTTTTGTACTTCAGTTTCAAACTCAATTTCAATCCAAGGACCCAAGGTCTTTCTTCTGATTTCATTCAAATAGATGTAGGTAAGAACACCATCACCACAGAGCTCAGAAACATGTTTCAACCCATGCTTTTATGGACTCTAAAAAAAATAGAAGTGATCTTCTGTAAAGGAAGAAAAAATGTCTGTGCAACCATCATGGTTCAGAGGCTGTCTTTTCAAAACAGTGTTGTCAAAGAAGTCTTATTTACCATTTTAACCCTAATTAATATTAAAACAAGATTTCTTTTTCTTTGCTGCCAGAAGACATATTCCCACTCAAATTCATGGTATTTCATCTCAAAATAACCCCTTGGAATTTAGAGGTCAAAAATCTTTGTTACTAAATCATAACACATACAGAAAGTCTTAAGCATCCTGCCTGAATGAGTTCACAATACAGCATTCATCAAAGCAAGTCACACATTTCTATCTAATGCCTTTGGGTAGAGCAGATTTGTACCACCATAATCAAGCAGAGTGAAAATGTCTGTGAAAAGCTAACAGACCAGAAGAGAGCTGCTTCAGGCTCATAGGACACAGGAACAGAATGGACTCAGAGGAAGTTTCAGTGCAGTCACCATCTTCCTCCTCCATGCCTACTCCCCTCTAACCAACACAGAGTTTTACTTTACACAGTTAATAAAAACAAGCCAAGTAATCTAGAAGTACTTTTCACCTATCTATGTGTGTGTACATAAATGTGTATTTTTCCCATGTCCAGAGCCAGTGTTCTCTCCTTTCCCTCCTATCTTCAATCCACCTAGAAGGAATAAGGACATGTTTAGCTCAATAATTGCTCTTGAAGGATATGTACAGTAGCACATAAAAGAGTTTGATTCGTTGTCTGAAAGTGGAAGTCATTGCTTATGGTGGATGGACCTGGGAGAGACCCTGTCTGGCTGGCACACAAACAAGATCATTCTTAAAGTCTGCCAGCCAAGTGAATTTTAATTGAAGATGCTGGAGAGTTTACAAGTAGGAGAAAATGAAAACAAAATTAAATATATATATAGAAGCTACTGGGCCAAGATTAAACAGTGTAGAGAATATTTCATGTGGATGCAAGAGAAAGAGGGAATCATGGCTGAAGCTTTTATTTGGACAGACCTGACCTCACAAAACTACGGGAACTGAAGAACATTACTCTCAAGAAAGAAAGGGCTTTTTCAATCCAAGGCACTAACCATTAGGAGACATTTTCATGTAGCACAGCTTTGGATATAGGTGTCTAAACTATATATCCACATTTGCTATTGTGTAATAGGACATACCAGTTAAAATGAACAAGTAAATCCCAGTTCTTGCTATGGAACGAGTAGGAAACATGGTTACCATCACCATGGCTGAGCTAGGTATATAACCTTGCTACCAGTTTCACCTGTGTTCTCACAAGAATGAATATAAGGTTGGGGTGATATGCTTTCTGTTTTCTCTGCTTGTGTTACCTCCTACTGCTTGTCAACAAAGCTCCATCAGTAAATCAAACATCCCCAAGAGCACTCCCTGGCACTGTGCTCAGCCTGCACCACACAGCCCAGATGACAGCAAAATAAACTCAAGCCCTCCCACTCTCTGCAACAGGGTGGCCTGATGCAAGCTGCCCATTGGGAATCTGCAGTGCCCTTCATAAATCTACCCCAGAAGCAGTTTGGGAAATCACTACTCAGCATGGGCCAAAATCATGGGCTGAAAATTTCCCAGTGTTTTTTTACCAGTACAGATTTACCATGAACGCATTTTGCTTGTATTTGACATAAATTTATGTCCAGGTTAGTGAGACCACCATAAAGGCATAAAAATACCATTCTGCAGTGTTGTTCTTAGTAGTTAAAAAAAGTAATCTATCCCTGTGAAACTTTTATACTTTATTTGCTGGTTCAGCCATCTAAAAATAAATAATGTTTGATATGAAATGTCATTGTGACATTAAAAAACAAAATTATTTTTCACAAAATGTAACAGGAGTATAAGATAGCCTAAAAAAATGTGGTTGCTTTATGTCCGAAAGAATTTTTATTGATATAACCCAGAAAAAGCATGTAATTCAGACTTCCTTGGATTTGCATTTTCCTTCAGCTTGGGCTGTTCACAGATATCAGGCATGAAAGTATTTTGGTAAATAAGCAGTATGAATAGGACAGGAAGCCAAGAAATGAAAAAAGCCCAAAAACCCTATCTAGCAGAAAACACATTTTAACAACTTTAACTTTCCCCCATAATCTCCAAATTACACAATGACATGATTCCATGGCTTTGTCCTGATGGTAGGAATAGAAGTGGGCTTTTTGAAAAATAATCTTCTCTTATTTTCTTTACACAGTGGGATGAGAGAGAGTGGTCTGACCCATTTACCTTAGGCACCTGTTTTTGCATGGGATGAAATCTGGAGGTTCTTGTGTCTCTGCAGAGAGAGCCTAGTCACCTAGATGATTAGCAAACCAAAGTTAGGTAAAACGAATTGCCTGTTTCTCTTGCTTCAAGTTAGTTTGGAAAATCCCTCTAGGCATGAGATGTGCCAAGTGCCTTTCAAAATCCAGCTCCAGATCTCTGCAAAATCCCAACCACCTGTGTTATGTGCTCAGTTTGCAAGTACTTTTCTCTGCTTTCCAAACTCCCTTGGTTCACGTCAGCAGAAAATATTTGCAACCAACCCAAACAGTTCCAACTGCAGATGCTGCTGAGAAGCTGGCTCATCCCTGCAGGAGGAGGTTGGCTGTCAGCACAACACCTCAGGACACAGCCAAAAGCAAAACAAAATGTGCCTGAAGCCAAGAGTCACCCAAAAGCCCTGCAATGAAGGGAACCTACTGCTCCAGACCCCAGGCACACCTGATTGCTACAGCAGCTACCACGGACCTCATGTTGAAGAAGTTTATGGGGGGTGGACACCTAAGGGAAGAATAGGAGATCAGAGCATTACCCCAAACAGAAATTAAAAATTAAAACAAGCACTTCTGAAACTGGGACTATTTGTACCTTCCACCGGGTTTAAAAGAATTGAGGATTTGTTACTTTTCTTACTGCAACAGGCCTTCAGCACCTAAGCTGAGCTACATGACATAATTGTCCAAGAAATTTAGTTCCTACTCTGGGCATAGCTAGCTTCTCATGTTTCCTTAGAAAGGAATTAGTAAACAACTACATATTTATCCTGGGAAGGTAGAAGCTTTGTTCCCTGTGTTATTTTGGAGAGAGATCTGGACTATTTGGCAGATTAAACAAAAAACAAGAGACAAAATATAATTAATGTCTTCAGTCTCTGCACAATCAAATATTCTCCTCTCACAAACCTTTGGGTTATTCTGAAAACACTCCAAATCTCTGTTATGATGCTTATCCCAGACCATGGGAAGTGCTAACCCATCAAAGGAATATGAGCTGAACACAACACACCATTCAAAGACATGACAAGGAAAACAGGATTCAGAGTTGCTACAGAGGAAGCACTGAAACCCTGACTGCAAAAAGAAAACAAAATAATCCAATCTAAAGCTCCCCTTGTGCAACCTGAGGCCACATCTTCTTGTCTTGCTTGTCACTACAGAGAAGAGACCAACCCCCACCTTGCTCCAACCTCTTTTCAGGTAGTTGTACAGAGTGATAAGGTCTCTCTTCAGCCTCTTCTTCTCCAAACTAAACAATCCCTCAGATTCCCCTCATAAGATTTGTTCTCCAAACCCTTCACCAGCCTGAATGCCCTTCTCTGAACTCACTACAGCAACTCAATGTCCTTCTTGTCGTCAGGGGCTGAGAAATGAACACAGCATTTGAGATGTGGCCTCAACAGTGCCAGTTACAGAGGTACGATCACTCCCCTACTCCTGCTGGCCACATTATTTCTGATACAAGCCAGGATGTCACTGGCTGTCTTGGCCACCTGGGCACACTGCTGACTCATGTTCAGCTGTTGGTCAACCAACACCCCCAGGCCCTTTCCCTCTGGGCAGCTCTCCAGCCACTCCTCTTTAAGCCTGTAGTGTTGCCTGGGGTTGTTGTGACAGAAATGCAGGACCCAACTTTGAGGCTTTGTTGAACCTCATGCTATTGGCCTCTTCCCATTTATCTAGCCTGTCCAGTCCCCTTGTAGAGCCTCCCTGCCCCCAGACAGATTAACACTACCTCCAAGCTTAGAGTCATCTGCAAACTTAATAAGAGTGCATTCTGTCCCCTCATACAGATCATTGATAAAGGTATTAAACAGAACTGGCCCCAGTACCAAGACCTGGGGACCATCCACCCGCTGGATTTAAGTCCACTCACCACAACTCTTTGGGCCCTACCATCCAGGCACTTTTTCTCAGCAAAGAGTATGTTGGTGTCATGGTTTAACACTGGCTCAGCAATTAAACCAAAAACAGATGCTCTCTATTAATCCCCCTCTCCTCCCTGATAAAGAAAGGAGAGAGGATAAGGGACAGAGATTTATGGGTTGGAAACTAAACTACACAGCTTTAATGAAACAGTAATGATAAAAAGGAAAAAATACTAAATATATATAAAAATACAGGAACATTGATACCACATTCCTTTCTCCTTGCCCCCAGTAACTCTCACATCCAGGGCAGCCCTAGGAAAGTCCAGGCTGGAATCCTGGAGTCAGCAGCACTCAGGAGCTGGAGGCAGGAACACACAGATTCAGGCTGGCATGGATCAGGACCACAGGCAGATGGAGGGATGGAATCCTCCCAGGATGCCAAAGCAAACAGGAACAGGTGAAGAAGGGGAAGCAGGAAGGGGTGGAAAAAGGGGTTTGACCCTTGTGATCCCTCAAATTTATACTGAGTATGACGTGTATGGGATGGAATATTCTGTTTGGTCAATTCTGGCATCTATCTTGTCCATTCTTCCCCAAAGGAGGGCTTCAAGTGGGACCTCTTTACTCCTTCTCTGCTTCCACAGGGCAAAATGTTCCTCAGAGCTGAGCAGTGTCCTTGGCTCTGCACACCAGTCTCTAGCTGTAACTATAAACATCGAGTGTTATTGGTCCTGGAAGCAGACACTGACTGGGAAACTTGCTGTGAATTTCAGCAAGTGCAGCTACTTACACGAGACTTAGCTGAAAGCAAAAGTACAAAACAGAAAATTACCTTTATCCTGGCCCAAACCAGGACAGTTGGTCTAGGCCCTGTGCAGCCAGTTTCTCCAGGACAATGCTGTGAGAAACAGTGTCTAAGGCTTTACTGAGATCCAGATAAGCCACAGCCATAACATCCACATCCAGCTGCTTAAAAGATGCAAAGAATTTTGTTTGGAAAAAAAAGGAGAACTTGAGTATTGAAGGAAAGCACGATTACAGTGTTAATAACTAGATGGAAATAAAAATGTTGTGTCAGGTCTCTGAGTCTTTTTCAGAATTTTATACTATCGGTTAATTTTATTCTCTCCTTCTCTAGGTTTCCTAGTGCTGTCACCATGCTGGGCTCAATTCACATTCTTTTCAAAAAAGAGATCATGATGCTGTGACTGAGCTGGTTGCAAAAGGAGAACTGACTGTGATAATTCAGATTAATGTACCAGCATCAGTTTTCCTTGGCAAGCTGTTAACACAGATGTAAGTCTTTACAGAGGCTCAGCTCTCTCGCCTGCTACACAGACTCTCCCTTCTCTGATTCCTTGATTCCCAGTGAAAGTGAAAGGGTTAGTGCCAGGGCACATCATTTTGTTTCTTCATTGGTTTCCTTGACAGCCACTTACAAGTCTAAAATCATACTTATTCACTATTTGTTTTGCTGTTGTAACTAAAGCTTTCCATCACATACAAGAAACTCACTTTGAAACAGTTGGGCTTTATGATCTTAAAGGTCGTTCCTAACCAAAACCGTGCTATGATTCTGTTCTATGAAACAAACTAGAAAACCACTTGTCTCAGAAAGCTCTTGGGGGCAAGTCTAATTTACTTCTGTAATGTTGAAGGGAAGAGAGAAGCTAGGGATAGAAATGTCATTTACCAGACAGCCAAAACTAATAGCACTGCACAGGAACAAAAAATGTAAGTCTGTCCAAACAGAAAACATAAGAATGAAACTCACTTAACCATAATTCAAAAAATAAGAAAAAATCTTGTGTTTGGAAAGGGGGCGACTTACCTCCTTGACTGAGAAACACAGGTAAAACAGTGTCTGCTCTTAGAAAGTCACTTTTTTAAAATATCAGGTGCACAGAAGGCTGATCCAAACACCTGAGTTTACAGAGCCATGAAGCAAGCCTGGTCTCTTGTCTACAGTGTTCCACTGGGGGAGCAAAGGTTAGAGAATCATGGCTACAGAGTCATAGAATCATAGAATCATAGAATTGGCTGTCACATGCAGAAAGATACTGGAGTGACCATGGGACAACCTGAGCAGAATTTAAAACCTGTGATACAGGGCTTGTTAATACAGAAGCCTAAAATTCAAAGCCTGGACTTACTGATTGAAGCATGAAGTTCAAATTATATGTGAAGTTCTGCTACTGGGAAAATGCTAGATCTGAAAGAAAGCCATTGGGATTCACAGACTACATGAAAAAGCGTAAGTGCTGTGTGATTTTCAATTTCAATTTCCATGCTTTAGAACTCCTTACAAAGCAGTGTGCACAGAGAGTGGCATAAGGGAGTTGGTGTTACAGGAAAAAAAGCATGCTCAGGTTGTTTGCCTAACACTGCTTAAGCCAGAACTTACAGCAAGAAATCAGTATCAATAATAGCATTGCCCATTATTAAGGTCCAGGGATATGTTCTGGCCATATCTCAACTACACACTGGGAGCAGCCTCATACATTTTTATGCTGCTATTATTACTTAGAGTTCAATATAAAGAAACCCAGGCTGCTGCCTGGGCAGCATTCAATTGGATCCAAACTACTCCCTAGTCTGCATGATCAGGGAATGAACAATTCTGTACACACTGAGGTGAACAAACGATGCTGCTGAGAGACCCCCAAGCCCTACATGCAACAGCTGCTGTCACCTAAGAGGCCAAGGCTCATGTCAGTCCTTCCCACCTCTCCACTCTTTGTTTGAAAAAGAAGTTTCTGGAACAGAAATGTCAAGTGAGAGGAACTTGCCACTGGAACCCTTCCTTCTCTCCTTATCCAACCTCTCATTCTTCTTGAACACTTAGTCATCCTCCCTGTTGGCCTGAGAAGAATCATCATCTTGTTCAGGTTTTTCCTATGACAGATTTTTAAGCAGGTATGTAGCAATGCTGTTGCCACTGCTGAGCAGGAACCTATTCACTCTACTAGCCAGTAAAAATTCCTGTGGTTAGTTTGCCCCTGTACTCAGCCCTGGTGAGGCCACACCTCGAGTACTGTGTCCAGTTCTGGGCCCCTCAGTTTAGGAAGGATATCGAGGCCCTGGAGCAGGTCCAAAGGAGGGCAACCAGGCTGGTGAAGGGACTCAAGCACAGATCCTATGAGGAGAGGCTGAGGGAGCTGGGGCTGTTCAGCCTGGAGAAGAGGAGGCTCAGAGAGACCTCATCACTCTCTACAGCTACCTGAAAGGAGGTTGTAGCCAGGTGGGAGTTGGTCTCTTTTCCCTGGCAACTCTCAGCAAGACAAGAGGGCATGGTCTTAAGTTGTGCCGGGGGAGGTTTAGGTTGGACATTAGAAAGAATTTCTTTACGGAGAGGGTGATCAGATATTGGAATGGGCTGCCCAGGGAAGTAGTGGATTCTCCGTGTCTGGACATATTTCAAAAGAGACTGGATGTGGCACTCAGTGCCATGGTCTAGTAACTGCAGCGGTAGTGGACCAAGGGTTGGACTTGATGATCTCTGAGGTCCCTTCCAACCCAGCCAATTCTATGATTCTATGCTTCTATGATTCTATGATAAGGTATCCTTATGTTCATATTCTCTATTGAAGAGAAGGGATCATGGAGTATATGTTTTCCTTAAAGACTTTTTGGGGATTAAAAAAAAAGAGAAAAGAATCAACTATTTTTCTAATGGATTTTTGTCCCGTGCATTTGCTTATCTATTTTTCAGCACCAGGAATAATTAATAAATGCAAACAATCTAAAAAGATGCATTCACAAAAATTATAAGTGATGCTGTGAGAGTGATACCAGCAGCTGTGATACAAGTGTGATTATATGTTAGCTCAGCGTAAAGCATTTTAAGATCCCAGATACTACACTTGCAACAACAAAAGCCCCTCTATGGGACTGCATTATTTATTCAATATACTATATACCACATGCTGCATTTCCATAACAGAACACCTTATATTGAGCATACAGAGTTATAGAAAGAAGAGGTAGTGAGGGATGTTGGATCATCTCTCCCATCTCCTTTACCAACACAGTAGCATTTCCTACTGAGCATTTTAAATTCTTTAGTTCTTTAATTTTAAGTTCTTTAGTTCTTTAATCTCAGTTTAGATTAAAACAGAACTTAGTAGTTAGGCTTCTTTCAGGGACTTTTCCACAACCCACTACATCTCACCATCAGTATTATCTGATATTAGTCCATACCCTGGGCTGCACCAAAAGAAAGGTGGCCAGAGGGTCAAAGGAGGTGATTCTCCCTCTCTACTCTGCTCTCATGAGATTCTATGTGGAATACAGTGTCCAGTTCTGGAGCCCCCAACACAGGAAGGACATGGAGCTGTTAGAGCAAATCCAGAGGATAATCTGAGAGCTGGAGCACCTCTCCTGTGGAGATGGGCTGAGAGAGTTTGGGTTGTTCAGCCTGGAGAAAAGAAGTCTCCAAGGAGACCTTATAGTGGCCTTCCAATATATGAAGGGGGACAACTGGAAGTCTGAGGAGGGACTTTATACAAGGGCATGGCTGATGGTTTTAAGATGGAAGAAGGTAGATCTAGGTTGGACATTAGGAGGAAATTCTTCAGTGTGAGTGTGGTGAGACACTGGAACAGGTGTCTCTGCCTATGCAGGGGACAGGTGGGAACTAGATGATCTTTATGGTCCTTTCCAACCAAAATCATCCTATGATTCTATGAATTCATAACATTAGATCTCTACTCTTTTTTTTTTCCAGAAAATGTCAGTCATGAGATATCTTGATGCTGAGACCCAGCAAGAAATCAGGTTGCTTATTCTTCACACGTCTGTTCAGCCTCATGAATAAGTGATGTTTGTGCAGCCTATGCCACATAAATGGCAATATTAAGTTGAACAACAATGTGATAACTATGTTATTTAGGGATATTTGCCTCCTACATACAAAACTGTATCTATAGGACTAAGTGGAACATTCCAAATAGGCAATAGTCTGCCATGTTAAACTTGCCTTTAAAAAACATCTGCTTGCACAAAAAGTGGAGTTTTGCAGACAACTGGAATGTTCATGAGTCAAAGGATAACTTTTTTGTACATGAAGATTTTACACTTTTGGGCATCGTTCCCCAACCTGCTCATGATAGAAATGGGCACTTTAAGAAAAGGAGAGTACTGGCTTTCCAAAGGAAGATTTCACACATTTCTCACCCTGCAGTGTAATGAGCTAATATATTTAAAAACCATTATACATATATATAGATATCTATATGTAAGGAGGGCTACTCAAGGTTCACAAGGGGAGCAATTTCAAAAATATTGCAAATAATGTTGCTTACAACTCTCTATAATAGTGATTTTCCTCAAAATACCTTCACTTAAACTCTTTTCCAAGGTGTGATGTCTTGGCATGGTCCAAACTTTTCATTGCCATTCATCTGCAGGAGACCTGCATAGCTTATTTGAAGTTTTGCTACCTGTTGACTCTGCACCTACACTAAAAACTTACTGATAAAACTTCCCACCATGTCACCCTGCAGTTTCTATAGATAAGGGCTCACAGAAAAACTTCCTTCAGGATAGATGTGGCTGTTGGCTTTCTCACCTGTAGCACACTGACTCAATATCAACAGCCTTTCACTCTCTTATGAATCAACATCATCTCAGTTGTTCCCTCCAGTCATAAGAAAATTCAGAACAGCAGCAATGAAGGGATGCTTTCAACCTTGAGCACTGATCTCTAAAATAGATATACTGAAGGATTAAAACGTTCTAAGCATGACAATCAGCCTACATGAATTCCATCAGTGTTTCTCTTGCATCAGTTCCTACACGAATTTACCATTTATGTTTATATATACATTTATATTTACATTTATACTTATCTTACCTGAATTTATCTCATTTATCCAGAGAAGGTCATTGGTTTTCTTTTTACTGAAACTCATCTTCTTAACAAACATCTCAGTGGAGCATGCTACTGTCCTTAAGAAAGAAAACTTAGTCACAGTGATACCCCAGGGATTTCAAGTTTTGTTCATAGTTTCTAAGGCCTCAACATAAACATTTCAAACAACATGTGTCAGTTCTGAACCAGACACCTAGGCCCTAACTGAGGGCAAAACACTTGTTATTTTTGGCTTGAGATCATCCTATAAACAAACTAATGGCCTTTTCTTGACTGAAGTGATATAAAATAAATATAATCACATCTTTAATCTGCAGACTTAACATCCATTGCCCCCATATTGCCCACTGAAAAATGAAACAATGAAAAATATCCTCTCATTAAAAAGGAAGGTACAGATGTTGAAAAATATGGCCACATGAAACGTGAAGAGTGAAAAACTTGAAAACTGAAGTTTTTGTGCCTTTAATGGAAAGGTCAGTCAATCAAACTTGGCATTGCTATTTCAGCTCACCAGCCTATACAGATTTAGTATACAAAAGGCCCCTTTTTCTTGTGGAAACACAGCAAACCCCAAGCATTCATTTCCAGGTGAACGGTACTCGGGTGCATTCAGCTACATGCAGACAAGGTTAAAAGCACAGTCATATTAAAATATTCAAATTAGAATTAACACATCATTTACAATGTAACAGCACCGTGTGGTGTACAGCATCAAGGCATGGCACCCTTATCTGCTGGCTGAAAGGTAAGCAGATATGGAAAGGCATTTCAGCAGATAGGTATGGTCCCAAAACATGACTGTTAACATATGGTATACCTGGCAGCACAAGTGGTCATTTAATGAAGCCCATTGTAGGCTGTGCGTGTATTTAATGTTTTAACTTTTGTAAACAGCACATAGTTGCTATGGCTAGAAGCTCTGGAACATTCAACAAATACATGCAACAATTTCTATTAAATCTAGAAGAAGGAAATCTCCACTTATGTACTTAAATTTTCTTGCATATACATCATTTCTTTATTAACTTGCCAATATATGCACCCTGTCTTCATACTGGATTGCAGCCAGATGGGTTTTTTGTAACCTATATTTAGAGTATTTCATATGGAGCCATATAAAAATAGGTTGTAGTGATCATCTGTAACCTTTCTTTAAGTAACTAAGCCAAGAGAGGTTCACAACCAGATTGAAAAAAGCCAGAAATTGAAAAAGCCCATCCTACAAAGGCTCAAGCACAGGCTTTAAACTTCAGGTGAGTAATTGTATTGGGAGCATCTGAACTTCTCTTGTGCTTAAATGCCAGTGTAAGTCTTCATGAGATTGGTACCTAAATTCATATGGTTAGATTTTTATGGAATACAGAAACAGCAGAGTGCATAATTCTAAGAAAAAATGTATTTTTATGGTTGATTTTACTCACCCAAACAGTTCAGAGTTCTAATAAAAGGCACACAGTATAATAGTACAAAATTATTCTTATCCCTTATTCTCAGTAGCATCAGTCAATGAGAAGAAAAGACTATAGCCTATCCATATTTAATTATAAAGAAGGTTTCTCTCTGATTAATGGAATCATTAAACATGCACAGATACATTTCACGATATTAAATATTAGTTACCTTCCAGTATATTAAGAAGTAAAAATCAGAGTGGATTAAATGGGAATAATTATTCTTAGTGTACGACTCACAGTGCATACAACCCCTCACTTGTTTCCCAGGAAACAAAAAGGAAGCGCAGACGTTCAACACAGAACAAGAAAATGTATGTAGTCTGCAGAACAACTGGCAAAAAATCTTGGCCTCTAATTTATTTATGGTTTTAGCTGTTGCGCTGTTTATTCTAGCCTGTACAAAAGAGCAATTCAGGCACTTCTCATATTCCTGTGTTGGCAGGTGGTGTTTCTATTAAAACAAGAATTAAAATACTACTATAGGCATTGGGAGATATAGAAAAAACATACCCAACCAAAATATCTGCAGCATATGTTCATAGCAGGGAAAAATTTATTAAAGAATTTTTATTTGAAAACGCCCGTGTTTTAAGAGGCAAGTGACTGCATTAGCAAATGTGGCTCAATTTTTGGGTTGCTGTCTTTATATAAAAAGATATATAAAAATATATATACACGGAGACATTCTACATCCAAATAAATTTTTTTTGTCTGATAACTTCATTAAAAGAAAGTAAAAAGGAGAAAGCGAAAAAAATTAAAAATTAAAAAAAAAAAAAAGAGAAATCAGGTGTCACTCAAAGAAATGACAAGGCTGAGAGGATAGTTTGGAGTGAAGGTTTTAAGCTGCCATGCTGTGCCTTTCACAGCTGCTTCCACTTCATGTCATTAATAACCAGTAAATAAGATCTGCAGGTGGGCATATAGGGCACCCTGAGCCAAGAAGCTGTAGCTGGAGCTTCTGTCTCTAAGATGGGTGGCCAGGCTCATTTGCACAAGGCTGCTTATGTTTCCATACAGAAGTGTAACCCTACTTAGCATAGCTTCAGGGAAGCTGCTACAATACAGAGAATGCTAATTACTGTAACCAACTGGCAATGATGCATCCAAAATTAAATGGCCTGTGACTGAGCAGATGAACAATTTTTATAGCCCTAAGTTCAGGGAACGTGGATATTCTGTCAAATTAGCAGACAGTCTATTTGATCTTAATAGGTAAATTGAAGTATTTTAGAAGACATTTAAATGTGCTATTAAGTTATCAGTGTAAGTACAGTTCTTCCAATTTAAAGGAATCTAAAACACCCATAGTCTATTACAAAAAAAAGGAAAATAAAATTTTTAAAAAAGCAACAAAGCCCCCACATTTTTTTTCCCTTATAAGTTTCATTTTCAGGTGAAGCTGCAACACTGTCTCTGCTTCCTCTCTAGGTTCCTGTTCATCTCTTTGTACTCATGCACAATTCCCACTGAAGTCTGGAGTAGCTCAGAGCACAGAAGCCTTCAGGCACAGGCACTGCAGGCTGCCTCCTCAAGTCTTCAATTCCAGGGAAATTTGGGTTTTTTTCAGAAAAACATTGTAACATCAAAGCCTTTACTTGACTTTCTACAATGAGCTTTAACAAGCAAATCAAAGCCTGGGCCAGACATAAATAGCATGTAGAAAAAATTCCAGAAGACAAATTTTATTGCCAGAGTACAACCTTTTTCAAAGGATATTTTGTAGCAAGTAAGACTTGCAAGGAAAGCTATCAGTGTGGTATATCTGGCAGAATGGTTCATTTATAGATTTATTGGCAAGAAAGACTGGCTGTTTTCAGGAAAAGTGGAGTTGTAAGCAAGTCTGGCTTAGTCTCTCCCAGAGGATAAACAGCTGGATCTAAAACCTAGGACATTATTAGAGAAATGTCACTGAAATCAAGACCTTTAGTTATTTTTCAGAGTACCCTTTTTTTTTTTTTTTTTTTTGCTATCCATATTGAATTAAACCACAGATGTTTCCTGATCCCAGCTTCCCAACACAAAGTATGGGATTCACCTCATCAGTCTTGACACACATCCACGATGTCTGGGCTGCTCACCCGAGGATCCCTTTATAAGGATTGGAGAAAAAACAGGCACTTGTAGAATACTATCATCAAATCTATTTAGGGTGTTCATCTTAAGGAATGATGCATCATCCATACCCTAGAAAGCTCTGTTTCTCTGCAGTGACACCCAGACATGTTTGGTGACATTTGCTCCCATGTAGATATCTGCATCATTTTGTTGGGCAAAGAGAAATCTAAAAAAACCCCCAACAAAACAACACTTGCTTTTCAGACACCCAAGATGAAAGCTGCATAACTTGCACCCCATTCAATGGGCCTTTTATGAGTTCCTCAAAGACTACATGTACACTGGGAGAACCCCCTTTCATGGCTGCCAGGACTTGCACAGGGCCTCCTCCTCCTTCACCCATGTGGCCACGGAGAGGCCGGGGAGCTGCAGAGATGAGTTCTCCAAGGCATGAAGTTGGCACAACAGCCACCATGCAAGCAGGAATTGATGGATATTTATAACATCATCAGAATAACTCTGCAGTTTTCATACTGGACCTTCCCTCCCCATCACTTATTACCTATTTGTTCAAATTGCTTCTATCTTTGCTTTTCTGTTTCTCCATTTACCTCGAATGTAACACCATGGGATAGATTTCAAAAACAATAACATAAAGCTTATAAAACTCCAGCAGTTCCTGGGTATATGTTATATCCTTCCCTACCTTCTTATCTTGTCTATTTAAGAGAGTTACAGCAGTCTACTTTTCAACTGTGTTTCTCCTGAAACAAGCTTCAGAGGCTAAGTCTACTTTTACCTGAGCTTCAGTGTCCCTGAAGCACTTGCAAGTCTCAGAAGTCATGTCTGACAAGCTACCATCAACTATTAAAAATCTGTTAATTTGTTAATATTACTGAAACAGACAGCAAGGAAGATTAACACTAAATACCTTTGCTGAGACAGAAAGAACAGGAGTGTGGACTTCGGAGGTAAGACAAGCAGGAAAGAGCTGAGACTGATTTGGATCCATAACATTTTATTTCCTTTGGTGATGAATTCCTGGTCCTGCAATGAGCCATATACAATGCCCTTGTTGCCACTGCACTACAGAGGTCTCAGATTTTGAGCCAAGGGTAAAAATATATATATTAACAAAATGCAAAATTATGCTTTTTTCCATTTTTAACAAGAAATAATTTTAGAAAGGCTTTCAAAGAGCAGCTGACCTTATTAAATCAACTTATTTCAATGACTGCTAAATTTAGGGAGAAAGAAGTATCTACTGCATATACCCACATGAAAGACATTATTTTTCTTGAACCTTATTATGAAGTTAAAACAATTTCACTAAAATACAGTTTTGCATATTCTAGACTAAAAGAACTCTGTGTGTTTAGGGAGACATCAAATTTAAAAAAAAAAAAGCATCTCCATAAACTAGTAGCTCATATTCAGCTACTGGATTAATTCTCAGAAGTGCAGAAGTTGTTGAGCACTGAGTTAGTTGCCCAATTCTTCAGTGGGAAAACTCCAATTGGACCCATTTTGCAGGTGTCTGCAACAACAAGCCAGGAAGAGTTGGGGTATTGCTACAGTCATCTCTCTCTATTGCTTTGCAGCTTTTCTTTTTCTTCTTTTCTGCCAGAAAAGACTGTCCAGGATTACAGAGCTCAGTACAAATCTTAACACAGTGCTCACACTCCCAGTAGTGTGTATCAAATCACTGGATAAACAGACAGCTGGTTCCCACTGCCACACGGCTGCAAAGAAATGCTCAGAGAGTGATATTTTACCTCCTTAGCATCCCTCCTGTTTGAAGGTGTCAGCTGCAACTGGACTCAGAACCCACTTCTGATTATGCAACACAGAACAGACAGGCATCTTTTTAAAGATACAACTGGAGTAACTGAACACATCTCCTGTTAAGTATGTGTACTAAAACTCTGCTGGAAATTACTGTCTCCATAGCAGACAGTACACCCTTTGATTTACCACAATGCCAAGCAAACAAATTATGTCCAGCACCTTGAGAGACCATGCACAATGAAAGCAAAAAACCAAGCTTGATTTTGTAGCAAACAGAATAAGAGAACAGGGGTAGCAAACAGCTCAGAGGTGGTAAGATGTAAAACTGGCACAGCTATTTGTAAAACCAATGGGTTATTGGGACCCCATATGCACAAGCTGCCATTTCTGGAGCTTGGTGGGATGAATCCCATGACTGTAGCGGAGCTGTCAATGGCTACAGGCTGTTCAGAAGGGACAGGCAAGAGGAGGGACCGAGGTGTTGAAGAAATGGATCGAATGTGAGGAGCTGTCTCTGAAGAATAGCCATGAGCAGGCTGAAAGCTTATGGATAAGAGGTCAATGGCTCAATGCCCAGATGGAGATAGGTGACAAGTGGTGTCTGTCAGGGGTCTATATTGGGACCAGTAGTGTCTAACATTTTTGTGGATGACATAATGGGATCAATTGCACTCTCAGCAGGTTTGCAGATGACACCAAGCTCAGAGGTGTGGTTGAGAAGCCTGAGGGATGGCATGACATCCACAGTGACCTAGACAGGCTTGAGAAGTGAGCCCATGAGGTTCAACAAGGCCAAGTGCCAGGGACTGCACATGGGTCAGGGCGAGCCCTGGTATTGATACTGGCAGGGGGATGAAGGAACTTGAGCACTTCTGAGGAGAAGGACTTGGGGCTACTGGTCAATGAAAATGTGCACTTGCAGTCCAGAAGGCCAACCATATCCTAAGATGCATCAAAACAAGCATGGCCAACAAGTCAAGGGAAGTAAATCTGCCTCTCTACTCCACCCTGGTGAGACCACGCCTCGAGTACTGCATCGAGCACTGGAGTCCTCAGCACAAGAAAGACATGGATCTGTAACTGCAGATCCAAAGAAGGACTAAAAATATTATCAGCGAGCTGGAACACCTCTCTTGTGAAGAAAGGCTGAGAGATTTGGGCTCTGGGAAGACTTACTTGCAGTCTTTCAATACTTAAAAGGGGCTTTTAAGAAAGATGGGGACAAACTTTTTATAAGGGCTTGTTGCAATGGGAGAAGGGGTAATAGTTTTAAACTAAGTGAGTGTAGATTTAGACTCATTATAAGGAAGACATTTTTTACAATGGGGGTGGTGAAACTGGAACAGGTTGCCCAGAAAGGTGGTAGATGTCTCATTGCTGGAAACATTCAAGATCAGGTTGGATGAGGTTCTGAGCAACCTGATCCAGTTGAAGATGTCCCTGCTTACTGCAGAGGGGGTTGAATGAGACAACCTCTAAAGCTCCCTTCCAACCCACACAACTCTATGATTCCATGTTGTCTCTGACATGGTCCTTACAGGATGGCTTTGTTGAAAGGACAGGAAAGCACTGAGTATAACTGGGATTTAAAGAGTCCGTACACTTGCTGTAGTGCGATTTCATTCTTCATGGGAAAAATTAGTGCTGTGAATATCCCAAATGTATACGAGGATGTTACACTTCTGCCAAATATATTGTAAATTAATAATACAGGTTGATCAGAGAATAGGACTCTGAAAATTTACTTGGATCCAAGCACCTGGAACACTTGTTTCCAGTCTTAGAAAAACGAATAGTCACAGAAACAATCCATTCCACATTTTACCTATACTTATGCCAGCAAAAATAAGGAACACTGCCAGGGGTTCACATGAGTCCATAATGGTGCTGAGCAGCACACCAGGACACTCTATTGACCATGATTTGAAGCTGTATTTCAGAACCCCTTAGAAGAGCTGTGACTGAATAGATATGGTTTTGAAGTAGCAATAACAGGCAGCTATTTCTGATTTCAAACACTAAAGATGAGGATAGAGATTTTTCAAAGATGTAAACATAAAGGTTTATGTATGATCCCACTACTCCAAAGCCTTCAGTCAAGTGAAATTTTAGGGAACAGTAACTTATCTTAACATGTGTTTTAATAAAGAATAGGACAAGGAACCCTTCCACAGTGCAGGAGCTGCAACAAGTCTGCTATTCAGTTGCTCCTGACCTGGAGAAACTTGTCATGAAACAGAGCATTCTAAGTAAAGCACAAAGGATGGGGTAGAGGATTCACCCTTCTCAATGAATGCTTCAGGTCCCTCTTCAGCTATGTGCTGTTGTCCCTTATATGTCCATATCTGTGTTTTTTAAACTGGAACAGAAATCAAAAACAAAAACAAAACAAAACAAAAACAAAACAAAAAAAAAAAAAACAAAAAAAAAAACAAAAAAAAAAAACAAAAAAAACCAAAAAGGTGTCAAGATGGAGATTATTACATGCAATTGGACCAGGAATGTTAAATAGTTTGCATCTTACTGCTTCAGTATTGTTTCAGCCATGCTAAACTTGCTATGAGAAGGATTGTGTCCTGTCCAGCTGCTTGGGACAAAAGAACCCACATCCTTTCTTACAGTGTTTCTCTTTAAAAATCCTTAGGCTTTCTGTTAACAAACGCAACCCCTGTGAAAGCAAGTATTGAGTTTATTCCCATGTGCAGGAGATGCAGTAGCTGACCCTGCAAGAGCTCGTTCAGGTACCCTTGCTGTCCTGGGGTGGGTCATCACCTCATCTATGACCTCCATGACAGGGACAACAAGGCTGGGGACATTCAGTGCATGTCCTCGCAAGCACAGACTCTCAAGCAGCCCAGCTGATGCTTGTGAGAGGCCAAAGAGCAGCCAGAGCACTGTGCAGGCATCCTGAGGGCACTGTGCTCTGTTATGGACTTCCAGGAATCACGACAAGGCCGCTGAAGGTGGGATGGGAAGCACCAGATTAAAATCACACTTACTCTCCAATTAGTCCTTCTGCCTGGAATGAACAATGCCCTGCAACTTTCAGCTATTAAAAGGTTTTATAGGTGACAGACGCCAGTCAGCAAGCGCTACAGTAGAAGCTGCAGGCAGTCAGGACCTTGCAGAAGGAGGCAATAAGCCTGCCGAAAGGTGGCACAATGTGCAGTGGTTGCTCTGTTGGCTGGTTGCTCAAATTAAATTTTAATAGAACTTTTAAAAATAATTTTAGTGTAAACCACAATGTATGCGAGTGAGCCTAAATTAATAAAAAACTATCTTTCAAGAATGAAGAATAAATGTAATCTGAGATCAATATTTATGAAGCTGTGATTAATTGACTGATGACCAAATGATTACAAACTTCTGTCTGAGGCAGCTACTCAAATGTATTAGCTTTGACAAAAAAAAAAAAAAATAAATACAAACTGGGTCAATGAAAAAATGTATTCCTGATCAATTTTTAATAGCACTTAAGATTTTATGATTTTTTAAACTTTCCTTTTAATAATTAATCAGAAAAATGAATCTAATTTAAACAAGGTGGTGTAAGGTGTTCTGTATCTGTTTGATGGTGTTTTTAATGAAGAAATTCAATTAGGGCTGACTTTTCATTATAAATCTCTGGTTTTAAGGAGTGCTCTGATTGGCTGGTAAACATTTGAGATGGGTAGAATAATGGAGGTGAACTGCAGTGCTCAGCACAATCTACTCATTAAGATTTTACACTGTTAATTCCAACCTCCCCTTGCTTCACAAAGAAAGAAAAAATAAAATTAACGAAAAGAGAGTGTGCGATCCCTCTAACTTTTTTCAACTTTTCTGGTGTGTTGCAGATCTTTGCCTTGTTCCTTGCAACATCCTGGAGGACAGATCCTCATCTGTCAGCAAGCACCATCAAGTGTACTGAAAAGCCATCATAATTACAATTTAAATCAAGGCCTGTTGGATTCACACGTGTATTTTGTCAGTCATGGTTCAAAGTCTGGTGTAAGGAGGACAATCAAAGGTTCAGCAGCAGCCAAAACTTGCAGAATAATGACCCAAACTTGAACATGGTCCCTGCACAAACAGATAGAAGAACCACTCTCCCAAAGGCAATTAAATTTCTGCAGATGGAAGGCTTGGAGAGCTCTTCCCTGCATAAAAAGTAACTAAAATTCACCCCTCTTCTCTGTTACATTGCCTATTTCATACAGGCTCTGTATATACCAGCAAATAAGTGGAGGACACAAAGCCTGGCCTTTTCAGCCACACTTCTTGATGGTCAGGACACGTGTGGTACAGCAGTGGCTCCCTGCAACCAGCCTTCCCCAACGTGATCTCCTGGAAAGTCCATGGATATATCCTTAGGCTGAGACATACTCTTACAGGTGAGTTAGAGTGTGCCTCCACAGCATATTTCTGGAGTCTGGGATGCCTGCCCTGGGATGTCTTTCTTGCATAATTCAGTTTTTTAGATAAAATACTCATCTGAAAAAGAGTCTGATAGGAAATCAACTTCTTGCTTCACCTCTGAAAGAAAAAGGGGGATAGTTTAACATCCCAGACACATGAATTGCATCAACTTCAGATACAACCTGACATTTCTATTCACCTCCTTAGTTCTTTGCTTGTGCATGGGAAGTAAAATAGAGGAAGAAAGGCAAGAACAAAATAATCTCAAAAGTGTCATATAGAATAGAGTTTTTCCTCACTGAACTTTGGACACCCAAAAAGTAAGATGTCCAGGTCTGGGATAGTCACTTTGGATTCCTTTGTGGGATCACTGAGCCTGAGAGCTCCACTTTAGGAGATAAAGTTACAGTGGTTAAACTCAACACAAACACTGCATCTGTAAAATGGATTTGTCATCCTTTTACTATCTTGTATGAAGAAGACTAGCTGCACCAAGTTGCACAAATCTCAGTCTCAAATATTATTAAATTGCCAAAGCTATGCTCTTACTCTGCCCCCATCTCACCCAAAAGCAACATTTTTTTCCACAGCTCAAACAAAAAAAATTGTTTTAAGGAGAGAGATGAATTTTGCCTTTGTTTTAAAATGAAAACCACTTTAGGAATGCCCAAAGAGCAAGTAGCAAGAGCAGCCTACAGAGCTCAGGCAGTATAGGCAGAGGGGACTTGAAACTTACCTGTTTCTGCTGAATGGCCTCAGAATTGCATCAAGAAGAGGGGATTAAGCAGTCAGTGAATCCCCAAGACAGCGCCTCATTAGCAAGGTCCTTCCTCTACAGGGCTCATCAATAGCAAAATACTGAGCAGGGGAGACCTGGACCAGTTTTCACACTTTCTGAAAGACATATTTTTTAAGGATCATGGGTCTGAATTTATACATCCAGAATCTTGGGTTTAAATCACTTATTTAATCTTGGTTTTATTTAAATTTCACTCTATATTCCCCTAAATCATCTAAACCAAGCCACCTGGGAAACCCTTCTTAAATGCTAAAGATCCAGCCCTGTTTGCCTTGTCAAGGCAAACTTGAACAGACCACTTTTGCAGAAGTGGGTGCTGAGAGTGCTTGGCAGTTTCCAGTCATCGCTACCTCAGTAGAATGAGAATAATTAAAAAAAAAAAAAAAAAGTGGTTTATATCTATTTGTGCAGGTGTAAACAATGAACTTCAAATTAGGTTTTCACTGTAAAAATACACATATCTAAAGGCACTTGAATCACAGAATGATTTTGATCAGAAGGGACCTTAGAGATCCACCACCCTGCAGGGGCAGGGACATCTCCCACTAGACCAGGTTGCTAATGATTAGAACCATTATAACTGCACTAATTACTTATTGCTTATCAGCTGGACTTACTAGACAAGAGGACACAAATTTCACTGTTCATACCCTTCCCCATCCTCTTCACTCTCTCTGCATAACTTGCTGCTGGGAAATATGCACAGATCTAAAATACAGATGATTTATGCACTTTCAGTAAATCTATTTGGCTTTATCAATCAAACTAAGTCTCAAGTTGCAAAGGCTTAACTGGCTCAGTATAGTACTCTGACCAGTTTATCTTGTTCTAAATCGGTTTCTTTCAAGCTCTCATCAAAGAATTTCTCATTTTTGTGATATTTTATATTTTCACCATTAATCACCTCGAGGCTTCTAAGATTTCAAGGGCAAGTAGAGAAGTGGCTGAAGCATTTCAAAAAATAAAGCCCTAATACTGGAAAATTGTTCATGATTACATTCTTAGCTTTGAAACCATTATTTTAACCAACCTTTCTCTATAGGTTTACTAAGAGTAGTGGCCAGACACCCATCTCTTTCCTTCCTGTTTGATCCTTACACCCCAGTGCCTGCCCCCCCATAGGCATGCCAGCCATCCCAGGAAGTGTTTCATCTGCTTCATTCTGGTTCCAGCCCCAGTGCAAAAGAACCCTCCACACCACACAGGTTCCAATGTTAGGTTAGGACAGATTCTTTAAGCGTTTTTTACCAGCTGCAATCATATCTTATTTCTCACCTCCCCATAGCTGCAGCAAATTTTTGTCCCTCAAGCTCCCTTCTCCTCGCTTTCTGTGGTCTCTCTCTCTCAGCTCTACAGAATTAAATATTTTCCATGCCCCTGAAGAGTTGGTAACATCATCCCATAAATTTCAACTAAACCTCAGGCGCTACTATACCACAAATAATTTTTGAAGTATTCGTTCACTGACTAGGCATCTAACTTCAGCAGAAATCTGCTAAACAAATAAGTTTAACCTCCCTACGCAGAAAATACATTCCTTTTAGCAGCTTATTCAGGAAAATAAGCTTCTTTAAAAGCTATTTTTGGTTGAGAGAAAATATATTCATCCCAACTGAGCTTGTTCTCTAACAGGTCACTTTCCAGTTTCACGTACTTTTTTGAAGCAGGGGAAGTCATGCCTTTGAAAGGGTTCCTGCTTTATCCCAGACTCATTTAAAAGAGTTTCACATGTCAACTGCAAGATGCATTTCCTTGCTTCTGATTTCTCTTTCATGCATTTACCCTTTCTGCTCTTTGTATTGTCTATTCACGTTTTTTCAATAAAAATCAATATAAAAATGGAGCGAAGATAAATAACAGGGATTCTCTGTATTCCTGTGAAGTTTGCTGGCTGTACAATAAAGACACTCAACAAATTTCAGGCTCCAGTGGTTCTCTTTAAAGCTCAAAAACCAATACTTTCACATTTCTCTTGTAAAAATTCTCAGAGCATCCTCCTACTTAAATGGCAGGTCAATTGTGCCAGAACTGAAAGCATCTACTCACAGCAGATAACCACTCACTCCATCTTCTGACAACTGCCCTTAGGACAGCATATCCACTGTGTTGCTAATCCGTTCTTTTTTTTCATTGACATTAAATCATGCTTTGTTTTGGTTTTTCTTTTCTGAAATATAATAAAAGCGTTGTTTTTAAACATGTGAATACTCAATCTTTATCAAATGCACCTTATTCAAACTTGTCCTTTCCCTACTACGGATACATGGGAATCCTTACCATCAAAGCCACTAGGTCTTATCTGCACTGGAATGTCACCATGGATTAGTTTGCTCACTTTATTTGCAGCGACTTACCTGTATCAAATTGAAATGCACCCATGCAACCCTGCTATGTCGGACTAAGATACTTTCCTTGTTAATCATTGCATCCACAGCTTTACGCTTGTTTGAATTAGCTGCTCAGCATTCTAAGCATTTATCATGTGGTGCAATGTTAAATCACTCAGGTCTATAATTTCCAGCATGCTGTGGCACGTTTACAAGAAGCTACAGGAATCCTGCAACTGAGGTCAAGCGAACAGACTTCTGAGGAGGCTCCCGTCCCACCAGCACCGTTTCTCAACTGCTCTCCATCAGTCCAGAAAGCTCAAAACCAAAGCTCCACAATTTGGGCAGTCACTGGTGCAAGCTGAGCAGCAGACACAGATTTGCATCTGTGGATTCGGCTCCTTGGTTTCCAAAGATCAGGGCAGGATCAAGGGCACTGATAGGGAAGTGCCACCAGCCCCAGACTTGGGGGCTCGGCGGGGCAAGTGCCACCAACCTCGCAGGGCTCAGGGAGGTTCCTGAAGTTCTCATTTGCAGTTCTCATTTCCTTCTTGGAAAGCAGAAAATGCCACCAGGGGAACACTTTGGGCCAAGACGAGAAGGGTTTCAGCCAAGCCACCTGCAGGGTGGGAAGGCGGTATGGGAGCCAAAGGGGACAACACGGGGGAAAGCGCAGAGGAAAACTCGGGTCAATTAAAAGGATGAAAACAGCCGATTTCTCTGAGCACAATGCTACCTGATCGAGGGTTAAGCCTGAGAGGTGAAAGGAGACTCCTTGCCACCACATCCCCTCGCAAGGGCCCTTCCCGGGCACTCCCCACGCAGCACCATTCTCCCCTCACCCAGGTCGCGCCTAAGCCAATAACTCGGCGGGACCCCCAGGCCACCTCCCCGGGGCCGCCGGCCACTAAGCCCCGGCCTGGCCCCAGCGAGGCCCTTCCTGCCCCGAGACCGGGCCTTTTGCGGTGTGTAGAGGGGTAGGAGCTGCCGGCAGCCGGTCGGACACAACCATGAGGGGGCCGCGGCTCCCGCCCGCCCGCCCTCCAGGGGAGCTCCGCAAAAACGCGCGCCGCCCTCCCCCCGCCGGGAGGCGGCTTGGCCTCGCCGGCTTGCCGTAGCAGGGGCTGGCGGGGGGCTGCCGCCGCTGTTACCGCCCGCCTGTGGGACTTCCGTGCTGACTGGGCCGGGCCGGTTCGGGTCTCCGCGATGTCGCAGAATGGGCCGAGCGTTACCCTGTCCCTCACACTGCCCATCACATGCCACATCTGCTTGGGGAAGGTAACGGCGCCGCCGCTCACCTTTCCTCTCATCCCCAGCCTGGGGGCGGCCCGGTGGGGGGGACGGCGCGGGGGTAGGGAAGGCCGGGCCGCTCCAGCCGGTGGCTGCTCAGGGGTGTGGTGTGGGGGGGGGGAGGGCCCTCCACGGCCAGCAGTCGCGATCCCATCGGGTTTGTCTCTTTTAAGAGGCTATGGCTCCGCGCTGGGGTGTGGCGGCCCTTCTTCAAGGGCTGTGTGTATCTCTCCAGAGGGATGAGGGGTCCCTCCAAGAGGAGGAGGGTGTCATGGCCCCAGGGGGCATTCCTGTCTGCGGGCGAGGTTTGCTGCCACTGTTGGGATGGGGGTCCCCTTCACCCCCCCCATACCCCACCCCCACCGCGGCGGGAGAGGCTTTTGGCAGGGGCTGAGGGCCCCAGTCCACCAGGTCACCCCCAAGGCGAAACGCGGGTTTTTGGAGGTGCCTGAGGTTTGGTTTGTTGGGTTTTCTTGTTCTTCCGGTGTCAGTAGGAGAATGAGTTCTAAATACTAGGCGAGTTTGTGTTTGAGCGCGGTGCTGCGTCGTAGAGGACGAACAAAAAGCAAAGAGGGGATGTACAACCAAGTGGGTTTTAAAAAGTATTGAGTAACAACTGCAATAGTCTGGAGAAAAAGTTTCCGGTTCATCACTGTGACCCTTTCTCTTCTCCCTCGGGAAGCAGAGGGCTCTTGCTAGTCTGTTCTCCGAAAGCCCCAGGTTTAATTTCATAGTTGTCACTAAGTGCTCCTGAAATTATTTCCTCATTCCCCACTACTATTTTTCTTCATGTTTCCTTGCTATCCAAAACAAAACAAACCTCTTAAAGCACAACAGTAAATACAAGGGGAAAAGATAGCCTGTTAGGTTCGTACTCTGGCAGGTACTGTTTGGTTTCTTTCCACCTCAGCTGGCCTATACTCGAAAACCTTTTCTACTGGAGTGATAGCAAAAGGATTGGTGTGTTTGTTGTGTAAAGTACGTGTAGTGCTGGTACTGAAGGGAGTCAGGTATCTATCTTTTCTCAACTCTCACAACTCTTGATGCTTTCAGCATTGTCAGTTTAGTCATTTTGTGGCTTTTCTGTGGAAGCTGAGCAAGACTTGAAGGCTGTGCTCCTGTTATCTCTCTTTTTCTGTTTATCTAATTGATGAAAATGGAGGAGAACACAGATGTACTGTGACTCTGCTAATGAAGAATGAATACTCTTGAAAAAGAGGACAGTGACAATAGATTTGCTATTTGAAACTGATCACAGTGACTTTCTAATTTAAACACTTGATAGATACATTAGTTATTGATTTGTATTTTGCTATAAAGCCACTGGGTTATTTGAAGTCACTGTTTCATACTTCTGCTGCTTTTCTGGAGTTGGTCAGGAATTTATGTTTTTTGAGTTTGTACTGGAAGAGATTTCAACACTCTCCTTACTTGATGCCTTGCACAGAGGCAATGTCAACATTATATAAGTGAATCTACTGGTGATACCTGTAATAGAGGTATTTGAATGCTTTCCCTTTTAGATATACAAAGCTGTTCAAATTTTGCCAAAGGTGACAGCTCTGCTTATGCTTTTTTTTAAATACATATCTTTGTCTCTAGCTTGGAAGTTAATTAAAAAACTTAATCAGAAAAAGCTCTTTGTGAGAGTAAGATTAGAGGAAGTAAAAGTTACTTAGTTTAAATTGAGGGGGAAATCTTGCAGATTGTGTCCTATCTTATATGTAGTAGCAGAGAGTGTAATGGAAGTTTGACATACTCTGATACAGTTCTGTGGTTTGTAGCATAGGTTTCAGAGTAAAGTCCCACAATATAATCAGAATGTACCTCTTGCCGTCTTAGCAAAATGTGCAAAGGACTGACTGCCAAACAGAAACTATTCACTGTGCGTAATGTAAGGGGATAAAAAGAGATATTAAAGAGAATCCCATTCAATAATGATGGCCACTCATTGTTTTTAATAAAGCAGAAATCTTGGGATGAGGGAGAACATCAGGCAATTTTATTAGTGTGAACAGAGTCGTAAAGTACATTGGCAAGATATACAAATAACCATTTATAACAGGAGTTAATTGCTTGGATAAATTTAATGTTTGTTATGTGAATATTCTTGTAATGCAGTCCGGGCTATCTTCTGACATACCTGTATTTCATGATTAGCAAGTGGATAAGAAGCCATTGGGCCTTTAGGTTTACTTGCCCTAGAATAACTGCAGGTCTCTCCTGTTGATTTTGGTGTTGACAGTTTATTTGGGCTTGAGCACCCAATTCTGTGTGTTTTGAAGCCCAGTAGGATGTCTGGGGATTCATTAAGTGGTAGCAGTGTGCCTGCTTTTCCATGCACCTGCTCCTCTATTAATGCACCATGAAGGTCCAAAAAATGCCTTCAAAGTGACATAGATGTGTACAGGGTTTGATTTTGATCTGCTTAGGAATCACCTTATGCCTGTATGGGAAAATTAGGAAATTGCTCAGAATGACTGAGCTGATCAAGCTTTCTCAGATAAGATGTAGTCTTTCTAGACATTATGGTTGATGAAGGAACTGAAACTGTGCTGTAATTCAAGTAAAATTGTTTTTTAGTAATGAGTGTGTCGTTATCCCCCACCCCCTCCCGGGCTTATCCCAGTCGGTAGCTCAGGAGCTCAGTGAAGGGCAGTGGCACCCCCGGCCTTTGTGTGAGCTTTCAATAGCAGCTTCTGCTGCTGTTGCATGGATTGCTTTGTGTGGATCCTGAGCCAACAGGAGTACAAACCTCAGCCCTGAAATGAAACTTGTACAAGCATGTAAATCAGAAGCAGTGTGCCCCTGAGAGTAATGAATGTGATTTGCTAGGGATATGGAGTAATCATTCACTTGCAAGAAGTGTGCTCTTGTGTCAGGTGTGGGGTGACCAAGGGTCTCTTGCTCCCCAGGGGAGAGACCCACACTCCTGAAATGTCTTTCCCTGTTTGGACTATTCTGTATTATCCTGCTCTGTATTCTGTCATCACCATTCATATACCTATTCTCAGTCCGCTTCTGAGTAAGAAAGAAGTACAGCTAGAGAAAAAGTTGTTTTTTTTTTTTCCTTCCAGTTGCTGGTAGGAATGCTGGAGAAAGTTCTTTTTCTAAAAAAGAAAAACAGTAAACATTCCTTTTTAATAATTGTAATAATAGTATTTTACTATTTCCAAAGCATTGGTGTGGTAATGTTTGCATTAATCACAGAAGAGCCTCCTGAACTAGAGGTGAAAGTGTGCAGACACTTGGAGAAATTGCTTGGTCTGTCTCTATTCACATCTTCAGTAGCTTGAGTTTCGGTTTCTGTACAGATAAATCATTTAGCTCCTAGCAATGTCATATTGGAGATTTTTGTGTATATATGTATATATATATATATATATATGAATGAACTGGAGAAGAAGCTGACCGATACAAGCCTTAGTTCAGATCCATGTGTAGTTCAGTAGTAAAATGCTTTGGTTGTAGCTTGTGCAACACAGATTGTATGAGTATGATTACTGCAGCACACAACTAATCGGTTTTCCAAAGTGTTTATTTGCTATCCTTTCCAGTTGCTTGCTTCTTACTGCCAATGTTATTTATTTTTATTTTTAGTTTGACTACTTTACTAATAGAATGAAATGGGAGTATCATGGGAGTGATGAGGACCTCTTTTAAGTTGAAAGGATTCACCAGAACTTGGGGTTTAATGGCAACACAGTAGAATCTAAAGTAATAGATACTGATGCTTCTGTGACTGAAAAAATGTTTCTTGGGCAAAGACAGAGTGGAGGAAAAACAAATAGTTATTTCTAAGACCCCTAACGCAGATATTAATGTTAAGTCTTAAGAGATTTGAAAATGTGGATTACAGTAAGCTGTAACAGAATATGCAATAAGGCATAGATACAGGGAAAAGCTGTCTTCTTTTGTATCATCCCTCTAAGCATGCTTACTTTCAAACAGGGTTTATAGTGGAATAACAAGAGAGAATAATGCATTTTCATTAATATATTCTTAAAGTTTGTTTACCCTGCTGCTTTGGAAGGGGAGGGGCAGCTTCTTGAAAGGATCTGTGTCTGTTTGGAATATTTAATCCTTCCGTTAGCTGCCCTGCTCTTGGATAATGACTTATTTAGTAGCAATGCATATCTAGCAGCAGGCTTGAATTAGTGATTGCTGGTTCATGTTTCTGCTGTGTGGTTTTGGCCCTTCTTCTTTTTAAAGCTGAATTCCATGAAGCTGATTATGTGCAGGGTAGAGTTAATCTGTAACACGATCTGTTTCAGTGACACCTCTTCCAAGGCAAAGTGCTGATTGTTGCCAGGAGCAATCCTACATTCCCTCACTTTTAAAAATCGGTTAATGCATGTATTTTGGTCGCTTTTTACCTAGGGGTTTCACTGAGGTGGTTGGCTGTAGTTTGTGGAGGTTGTGGGGTGAGGGAAAGGTGCCTGCAACATTTGTGTATTAATGGCCTCTGAAATTCAAGGACCATAGTTGTGCAAAACTGTTCATAGCTTTGTTGCCTTCAATAGTAGGGAAATAATTTGATGTTATCAGTCAGGATGTCACTCTTGAAACAACAGTGTCTCTTTCCTGCAAGACCAGAGTTGCACTGAGAGCTGGAGTAGTGTATTTTCATATTCTCTTATCTGAGAAAGCATTGAAGTATTCATAGTGTCTTTCTGTTTGTTTTCTTTTTTTCCCCCCTTAATACTAAAAGGTCCGTCACCCAGTCATCTGTGTCAACAACCATGTCTTCTGTTCTGTTTGTATTGAAGTGTGGCTGAAGAACAATAATCAGTGCCCAGCTTGCAGAATTCCCATTACGCCTGAAAATCCATGCAAAGAAATTATAGGTAAGGAGAACTTCAGGCTTTGAAATATCTTTCTGGTATTTACTGCTGGAGGGGACTCTTTTGAGTCCAAAGATACACAGATTTTTTTTTTCTGTGTAATTTTTTTTTTTTACCAGCATCTAAGGAAGATCTGACTTTAAGTCTTTCTGGAAGCACACATAATAGCTAAAAACAAAAATACTAAAAATTCCAAAGATGATGTGTATATTAATGGCTAGGTTATCCAAAGACAGCAAGTACCCCATAGCTTTAAGGATTGGTTTTTTTATTAAATCTTGGTCAGAATCTTGGCCTTTAACTGAAAAAAATGCATCTCACTTGAAGTAATCTATCTGTGCATTGCAACTTGTTGACCTAAGAAAAAAATCTATCTGAACAATCTCACTTTAAATACTTAAGCTTTCTTGTTCTAATTAAATGTATGTTTGATTCCCTGTCCCTCTTAGGGCTTTTTTAATAGCATAGTCTGAAAAAGGCAGGATTTGGTCACAGTAAATACAAAGTTGAAAAATTTAAAAGTTGTCTTCCTGCTGTGAGGCAGGCTTTTTACTGCTAAACATCACTAACAAATACTTCTATTTAACTTGTTCTGAAAATGAAAGGACTTTAAATCTCCCATGGTAGTAGATTGGTCCAATATTTGCTGTATTTGTAGCTGATAATAAGATAAGTTCTATAAGATGGATTTAGTAGTATTGAAATAAATGAAAAAGAAACAATATTAGTGTTTCTTTCATGCTTTGCTGCTTTAGGAGGAACGAGTGAAAGTGATCCTATATTTAGTCCGACAGTCAGAAAACACCTACGTAAAACAAGGCTTGAATTGCTCCACAAAGAATATGAGGTAAGGACATGGAGAGTGTTGTGACTTTCCAGATGAACTGCAACTGTTAAATTACTGCATACAGCTGGTCCTTTTGCTTTGAGTATGTTCTTTTTAAACTAAGTTAAAAGTTTATATTGGATATGCATGAAACTCAGCTGCATTAAAAGCCACCTTCTGGCTAAGGTTATGAGAGCCTGGTGCTTGAAGTAGTACCACTGGAGTCATGGTGATATTCTTTCCATGCTACAAGTAGCCAAGTACAGCCAATTTGTGGGAATTTCATCCCCAGCTGATATGGGAGAGTTTTCTTCATGTGCATTGGGTATTGGCAGGCTTTTTGGTTTTTTCTTTGGTTCAAATACAAACGTTTTCTGAAGTAATTCCTTGTTGCTCAGTGAGACTAGATACCTTCTTAAAGAACATTGTCTGCTGTAACCTGTGGGCATAGGTTAATTTTTTCATTGTTACTTTTTTTATTTTCTGCAAGTCAGTGAATGCTTGGAAGCTTATCTCCACTCTCCTGCTGGAAAAATATTGTCATAGGAGCAAGATGAAAAGGTGTTACTAAGGAATGCATTTAATTTGTTGTCTCAGCTGTTGTTTTCTTAGTAGCAGCAATGTGAAGACATCACATACTTTGCAAGGAAACCTGTCTCAGGTAGGAGAATGAGAGACAGAAAACAAGCACTGTATATATCCTCAACACTGGGGAAGTAAGGGCTGTCTTTTATGACAAGCTTGCCTGTAGGTCAACTTCTTTCATCCTCTGTGGAAGGAGGAGTCAGGAAAAGGAAATTTCCTGTCTTTCTGTTGGACCAACTCCATAATCACACTGATACACATTGGAGAACATAAATCTCTTAAAAAGAAAATTTTGCAATTGTTGTTCTTATGCTAGAGGAAAAAAAAAGCTTGATTATTAGTGCAGAGATGCCTTTGATTTATGGTAATAGCATATATGGCCTGTTTTAGTGATCTGACCTTGAGCAAGTCAAGTATTGGAGTTGGTGAACAGTGTAGAAGACATGTTTTCAGAATAAATTACTTCATTTGTCCTTTTAACAACTTCCTTTGAAGTTTTTTGCTTCTCGATGGCTTCAGACTGATAAAGCTAAGAGCTTTGTTCTTTGGCTTTTGAGAGTCTTTCCTAAGATCTTACTACTTTGGCATACCTGCAGCAGCCTCTTCCAGGAAGTGTTCAGTGACTTTCAGTATCTGAACATGTGATATTTTAGAATATGAGTGAAACATTCTCAAATAGCAGCAAATGAGTCAGCAGAGGACAATCTTAAGAACACTTTTGATACAGGAAATCCTCCCATAGTCTGCCCTAATAATAGATTCTTGACACTGAAGGCTTTGAAGCTTTTGGTCTGCCTGCCAGTTTGTTCAGGGTCCTTTGTGTAGTCAAGGGATTCCCTTCACTAAAACCTTCACTATGCCTGAGCATGCAGGTTGATTAAAATCCTGCCTAGAGCACAATACATAAGCATAGTTAGATACAGAGTGTATCTAAGTGAAGTGTGTGTAAGTGAAGACATGAATCTGGGCTTGCCAGAACCTGTGTTCCTACAGTACTGTGGGAACTTGCAAGTATTGTTTAATTAATCTCATGCATTATTTTAATTCCTGTGAATTTCTGACACCTTTAGGATGAAATAGAATCCCTACAAAAAGAAGTGGAAGATCTGAGAGGTAAAAACCTCAGTTTACAGACACAGCTGAAATCTCTTCTGGATCCTACGACATCATCTTTGTCTTCCCAAAATGAGAATAGTAACCAATCAGCAAATGAAGCAAGTATCAGTGGCCCAGGAACCCTGGAGGAATGGAGCAAAAAGCTGAAAGCTGCCAATGATATGTATGAAAAAGTGATGGATAATGTGGAAAAGCTAAAGGAGGTAATAAATACATTTCTTCATCTATTTTGTAGTGTAACTGTTTTGTGCTTGTTGAATGGGAACAGGAGCTAGCATGACCTCTGGGTACTTCATAGATCCAGAAGAAAGGAAAAAATTGAATTCCAGTGACTGTTGGTGTATCATAGTATTTCCATATAGCCTTTGCAAGTGTCAGATGTTATTGCTTGTTCTAGGAGGTCTTACGTGTGACTCTTCTGCAACTCCTCTGCCACTTTGACTGGATAATTGGATTATAGTAGCACTTGTCACCAGTATTGATGACCAGATTTTTCAGGCTTGCAATGATCTATATAATATATCTATTTTACAACGTTGAGTGGCCAAACACAGTTCAGTTGGCTGAGGCAGAATTTGCACTATTGCCCTCCATGCTGGCCAATATTTTTGGTGCAATTTGCTGAGACAAAGTAACTTGACCCTTTGACTGAAAATAGACAAGCCTCAGCATTTTATGACCAGAAGATCCTTTACTGGAAACCTGCGGCTTTTTTGTACATCTTGAACATAATATAAAAGAAAATCTGATACCACAGAAGGGAGGGATGCAGGAGATGGTCATCTGAAAATATATCTAAATAAAAATATCTTGCAAAATCTACCTGAGGGCACAAGAAGGATCACCTCAAACACTGAAGAAGATTAAAATTTCAAGATTAATTTGAAAGGCAAGATGAAAAGAACTGGATTTGCATTTTCTCAAAATGCTGCCTCATTTCTTCTATTACAAGCCCTGGGTTGCCTCCTCCAAAACTGAAGTGTTACATGTTTAGGACATTTTTTTCCTTTGTAAGCATTCATGTGTTTACACTTTTCCTGTGTTACAGAGAAAAACACCTACATTATACTGTTCTGCCATTTTGTTGTTTGTGGGGCACTTGTAGATTTTCCTCTCTGTAGTCTAAAGCCAATCTGACTGGACTGACTGTGTGATAATCACTAAAAGGAATAAACTGAGTTTCCAAAATTAGCTTTTTCAATAGCTTAGCTAGTCTCAGTCTTCAGCTTTACAGGCTGAGACACATCTGCCCTCTTAAGTGGATCCCAGGAGCTTCAGAGTCACTTGTCCTTGGCAAAAAGGAATTTGCAGCAAGAAGTTTGTCTGCCTAATCTTCTTGCATTTTTTTCCTGTAAAGCGAATTTTTTGGGTTTTTTTTTCAGTATAATTTCATCCCTATCAAGAAAAGGTTTTTAAGTTTTTGGAGTCTTTGAATGTGGTAAAGGGTTGGATATGAATAGAACGAATGCTGCTTAGATGGGTTTTAGGAACCAAGTCTTAAACTGTGATCATAAGATCATCTAGGTTGGAAAAGACTTTTAGGATTATCAAGTCAAACAGTATCTTCCTATCTCTTCCCTGTTCAACAGCTGCCCAGTTCCAGAAGTACCTAAAGTCAGCTGGCTCTTCTTTTAGACCTTGTTCCATTTCTGAGCATGCATTGACTGACCCCAGTCTGACCTCTTTCCCACCTACACTCAGTCTGGAGCAAGGTTTTCCCCCAACCAATATTACCACCTAAAGTACCTGACCTATGAGCTTCAGCTACCCATCACTTCCCAGTGAGATAGGATCCCAGAGAAGATGTGGTTACCAACACTTTATTTTTAAAACCAGACCAAATGAGGAAGGAGCAGCCACCTTTATCATTTAATGTCCCAAGTAGCCAGTTACTTTGAGTGAAGTCATAATGAGTCTGGAAGTGGTGATACAAACCCAGCAGCAGAAATACTAGACCAGGCATGCTCATTAATAGTGCAGTTACATGAACTCATTAATCTATACATTGTGCTGCGAGTGGGGATCCTTTGCAGAATAATGTCTTGGTCTTGGAGGGCAGAGCACTCTGGAAGAGGGACACTGAAGAGGTTCACTCCTGACTTGCCCTGGGGATGCCCTACCTACCAGCTCCATGCAAGTTGTGCAGTTTCCTGTATGGCTATGTGACTGGGGGAGCTGTGTCCCTGAAAAGCAGCAAAGGTCTTGGCTGTGTTGTCAAATGGTTTGATGCTCCTTTGGAAGTTAGGTTTCCTGGATTGTTGCTCATTGCTTTCAGGTAGTTGGGGTTGTTTTGGGTTTTTTTGGTTTTGGTTGGTTTTTTTTTGGAATGCCAGATAGATGATTCTTTGGCACCTAAGCCCTGGCCTCACCCTTCCTATTCCTACTTTGCTAAAAGTCTCTTAATTACTCTTTCTGACCCTATGAATATTGTTTGGGAGAAAGGAGGGTGGGTGGGGGTGTTGTTGTTTTGGTTTGTTTTTTTCCCCCTATCCCCAGCTGTCTTTGCCTCTCTTGGGGAGGTTTCTGGGGATATCTGTATAAGCATTTAGAGTTTTCTGCTTTTCTTATTGTTAGATGCTCCTGAAAAAGTACATTTCACCCCCGAGCCCAGTTGCATGGGTCCTTCTTCAGATCTAGCTCTAGATCATACTTTTACTCTGTAGTGGAAGCAGTAACCAACCAAGGCTATGAATTTAAGTCCTGGACTGGCAGTGCTGTTTCCAGCATACAGAGATTGAGCAGTCAATAAAGTACAAAGAGTGTTTTCTGCTTGTTAGGGTGGTGGCATTCATTGTTCTGAAACACGGCAGCAGGAAAACTTCTCTTTAAATGAAGTATCTTGTTAACAAGGTTGTCTGCTGAACTGAGAAGAAGGAATTGACCTCAATTCAAGGAGTAAGAAGAGTTGTGAATCAGGAGTCTTAATCAGGTGTCTTGGAAGAAAGTGAAGAAAGACTGCAAATAGCTTGTCGTAATGGATTTACATCCATAGGATAACTGTGCTTTAAGAGAAACAACCAAAAAAACCCAAAGTTAATCTCACTCCAATTTGGAATAGAGGAAGCTGTTCAACATTAGTTTTGCTGATACCTGCACATTGTAATGTTAATGTACTTAACGTATTTAGTCATGTGGAAAAAAAAACATGGAATTGCCATTAGTACATCTCCTTAATGACTTTCTGTACTAACTAACATAGCTGTGTTTATTTCCCTAGATAGGACACTTGCAATGTATTTTGGGAATATAAATAAAAAATGTCTGTTCGCTATTCAGTTTTGCAAGCCATTTCCCATAGTGATTTTTAAGTGGTGTCCCTGTCTGAAGGCTGTTCCTTGCCTTCACATTTCTAGCTCTGTCCCTTTAAAAAGGAGAAATAGCTATAAATATTAGAAATCATTTCTGTTTTACTGTGGACTGACTTTTTGTCTTTTCTTTTCCTTAGGCAAATAAGAAACTGAGCATGGAAAACAGTAGCCTTTTAAGAGAGAATTTGCGACTAAAAGCTGAAGTTGATAGTAGATCACCCCAAAAGTATGTGAATATTTTAAAAGCTACCATATTTTATTTATAGACTGTTTAACTGTTGTAGGACTTTAACCTAAAACTGTGATGGCGTACATGGTGTTGCATATGTATCTCTAGGTAGACTTTGGGATTTTTATCCTCATAGACTTGTGTGACAAATGCAATTTACAAAATAGCGAGTAGTCTACAGTGAAAAAATGTAACATGACTACAAATGCTTTTCCTTGCATTATCTGGCCAGTATTGAAGGTCTGGATTTATTAGTTGCCTTCTACAGTTGACTTATCTTCCTAATTGAGAAATTTTGAAATCTGGTATATTGTCTAAGTAGAAGGTCTGTTACTGAGAGCAGGGATTCTGGTTGCTTTGTTTTGTTCTTCCTTTTGCTGCCTTCACTTTATTCTGTGGAATTAGGCTTCCTGTTCAAGCAAAGTCCCTAATAATAGCTTTGGGTCTGCACAGGATGTGTAGAGTTGAGCTTCTCCACCATGAGAACATCATTCCCAGAATTGACATTGGTGTTTGATACTCTGTCTTAAACAGTTAAAACATCAATGACAGTGACCTCAGAAAGCAGAAATTTTGCCACGCTGTCTACAGGTTCATGCTAAGGTACCTCTCCTTGGAAGTACTTTGTGAGGCAACATGTTCATATTTTTAAAGTTCTGTTCATTTGGTTTTCTACCTTTTTTTCTCTAATTGGTTTAAAACTTAGAAAGCTGAGAGCATCATTGGCCAGAGGTTTACATGATGTTTTTGAAGAAGGGGTTAAGGGCTACCAGTGTAATGTGTGAAGAGGGCTTCCTGAACTTTGTTCTATTTCACAACTCACTTGCTGGAAGTTGAAATTCATCCTTTTAGAGAGTTAGCTTGCCAGATTGCTTATTGTTCAAAACCACAGGAAAGAAGATGCATGACCCTTGTGCTGTGCTCTTAAATGCATAAAAGTACATTCTGCCCTCAAGTCCCCTAATGAGGAAGATAGATCCCTGTTTAAGGTCTTGGCAATGGAGGGGGCTTTAATGGTATGAAACATCTTTTCCGATAAGATTCAAGACGAGTTGTCAAGGATGGGAAACTTGAAGAGGAAGTAGATGCAACTAAATAAATCCTAGAAAAGATCTAGATGAGATCATATCATGCAAATTGGTTTTACTTTACTGGCATCAGCTAAACTTCTCAGTGGAGAAAATTTCTGTTTCTTCTAGCTTGTGCATGTTTTACCATTCTGTTGGTCAGAAAAATTATATAGTGGGGTGGAGAAGGGGGGATGTTATGTGAAGAATGAGTCTTTGTTGCAAGCTGATTATTTTCCCATCTTTTTGCCAATGTAGCCTAAAACAATAGCCAGTCAAGTTCTTCTTTATAATATAGACAAATGTTATTAGAAATGAGGCAGTCTCAAGGTCTGCTTTGCAGCCCAGGTGCTAGGTAGATTGGCCTGTCCATCAAACACTTCAAAAGTGTAGACAGTTGCATGTCTGTACCCTGCTTTTTCATATCTTCATCATTGATTTTACTTTGAACCCAGTGGTGTACCACAAGAGTTTAAGTACATGCAAATCAAAATTTGTCCTGCAAAAAATCCTTCCACACCTTAAATTCAGCAATTTAGATTCACCCTACCTATACCCATTCATTCCTAGTCATGTCTTCTAAATTTAGTTTGTTCTAGATAAGTGTAACTTAAGAGAAAAAGTAAATTTCTGATTTACTTGATTTTGCTGTACTCAGGGCTCCCCAGTGTCTGTGGTTTTCTAAAGCAATAATGCTTAGAACTGGGTCCGAGATTCCAACTGAAGCCTCAGTAGCACTAAGTAGAGCAGAACACCTGTCTTATGTCTTACTACAACATCTTGTGTTGATAACTTCCAGTACCATTTTTGTTGCCTCCTTTTACCTGGCACTTCTACCATGGAGAGCCAGTACAAATTCTACTAAATAATTACTTTGGAATTTACATTCCTACCTTATTTTGCATTGGTGCTGCTAATATCCCCTTCCAAAGTGTGAGACTTGGCCCATTTATTGGCTATTTTCATGTTTTGATGCACATGTCAAACTTTAAACAGTTATTTTGAACTCCATTTGTCCTTCAAGGGATAGGAAGTATCTGCCATGTTGCTATTGATAGCAGATTTTACAAACTAACTTTCACCTGTGTAGTCATTAGTCTGGTTGGTATCTAGATTGGACCTAACATGAAGACATTTTTTTATATTCTTCCAGTTCTGATGGCAAACTTTGATAGTATCTAACTGGTATTTCAGCTAAGCTTCACACACTGTGCAAGGGTTGCAAGAGCTGTTTTCTGCACCCTTAGTAAATTTGCAGATGTCACTAAGCTGGATGGAAGTGTTGATCTGCCTGAGGGTGGGGAGTCTCTACAGAGGGATCTTGACAGCCAAGGATCTGACGGGTCAAGGCCAATTGTGTGAATTTCAATAAGGCCAAATGCCTGAGACTGCACTCTGCCCACAAAAACCCCCACTGGTGCTATGGGCTTGGGGAGGAGAGGCTGGAGAGCTGCCCAGCAGAGAGGGACCTGGGGGTGTTGATTGACAGCTGGCTGAACATGAGCCAGCAGTGTGCCCAGGTAGCCAAGAGAGCTTATGGCATCCTGGCCACTCGAGTAGCCAGCAGGACCAGGGAGGTGATCTTGCCCCTATACTCTGCACTGGTGAGGCCATACCTCTACTACTGTGTTCAGTTTTGAGCCCCTCACTACAGAAGGGACATTGAGCTACTAGAGTGTGTCCAAAGGAGGGCAACAAAGCTGATGAAGGGTTTGGAGCACAAATCTTACGAGGAGAGTCTGAGGGAGCTGGGATTATTTAGCCTAGAGGAAAGGAGGTTGAAGGGAAACCTTACTGCTCTCTACAGCTGCTTTAAAGGAGGTTGTAAAAAACTAGGGATTGGTCTGTTCAGTGAAGTTACAAGTGACAGGACAGGTAATGGCCTAAAGCTGCACCAAGGGAGGTTTAGATTGGATGTTAGGAAGAATTTCTTCACTGAAAGGGCTATCAGGTGTTGGAACAGACATTGGTGCCTAAAGTTGCACTAGGGGAGGTTTATATTGGATGTTAGGAAGAATTTCTTCACTGAAGGGGTTATCAGACATTGGAACAGGCTGCCCAGTGCAGTCGTGGAGTCACCATCCCTGAAGGTATTTAAGAGTCACGTAGACATAGTGCTTAGGGATATGGCTTAGTTAAGGTCTTGTCAGTGTTAGGTTATGGTTGGACGTGATGATGTTGAAGGTCTTTTCCAGTGAGGGTAATTTGTGATTTTTGTGAAATCAGAATTGAAGGTAAAAGCATCATAGACCAACAATGGCACTATAATGAAACTTTTCTGTGCAAATACACTGAATTGCCAGTACAATGATTCAGTGTATGTTGTTTAGAATTGTTCAGAAGGCAGTTTTTGGAATAAGTTTCTGAAAGGCTCTCTAGTACAATTTAAAGTGTCTACCAGATTGATTGACTCGTTGTAATTTAGTGTCATCACCATTTTTTAGTCATGTATTTCTTAGCTTCAGGTTGTTATGTGTGGATTCATGCTTAAACAAGTTGCTGGGTATGTAAATGAAACTTCTAAGAAATTATTTTTGAAAGAATTTTTCAGTATTCAGTCGCCTTATCCCAAGTATAATTCACTTTGTACATAATGACATTAGAGCTAAACATCACAACTTTTGCTGCATAACAAAAGAAAGACTGATACCCAGTGATTGTTCCTTTTGTAACACAGACTACCTCTGGTGTCACAGGAAAAAAATAAAATATAAACAGCCTCCTTCAGTGGTCAATAAAAAACTTACCATAGTCTTGAATTGGTTTTGCTTTGTTCATATCCATTAAAAACTGCTGGAAAATGTCATGAACATCAATAAAATTGACATTGCAGCCATGTCAGGGATTTTTACACAGTTTTTTAATTGATGATACTGATTGATTAGATGTTGGGTTTGGTTTAGTGTTTTGTTTTGTGGGGGTTTTTTTCTGAAATATTTTTCAGAGTAGAATTTTCCCAGAATATAGTTGGGATACCATCATATAGTTGGGACATACATCTGAAAAGTAAGTCAGAGGTAAGTTTCTTACTCTGAATCTTACTAAAGACCTTTGTTGGTATCGCATTTCTCAGGCAAATCAATCTGAGTGTTTGATGGTTGTTGCTTCCTCTTTGTTTGCTCTTTCTCCTGAGGAATTTTCAGTGACTCACATTTTTATGATGCAGAACAGGAAAACTTCTAAAGCGTAAGTTCTGTGGGATAATAAAGCCCTATTACTTCCAGCACTATTTAAAATAGAAAACTAGTGGGTCTGTTGGCAAGGCACAATGGATCTAAAAGCATTTTTGGCAAAGGGACATTTGCTTTTTACCTGAAGGAAAATAACTAGCAAGTCCATCTACTCCAGGGTATAGTGTATTTTATGAATGGTTAGATTCAAATTAGCTTCAACCAGACTTCTAGGCTTCCTAGGAGTCTTTTCCCTAAATATTTAATTTCTTCTGCCAGTTAAAATCCCAGTCTGAAAAACTATCTGTAACATACAGAAGATTGTTGTGTTATCTCTTTTCTCTGGTTTTGTGAGTTGTTTTATTGTTGTTTTGGAGTTTCTTTCTCCCTTTCCTTCAGTTTTACTGTTCATCCTGGCTGGATTTGTGACTTCAGGTACCTGCACACTGAAATCTAAGGCTGTTGACTCTTTTAGGTCTTTGTATACAACATTAATATTTTTTCTAACTCAGCTGTTTCTTCCCATGACAGACTATTAAATTCAGTCTGCATTTCACTTTTTAATAATTCTGAAGTAATCCTACCTGGTTTATGCTATTCACCAACCTTGGGTATAATCAGTCTTTCCTGTATGGAAGACCACAGGCTTTGCTTCACTGTAAAATGTTAACATTCTTGGTGAGGCTTTGCACATTTGTCTGAATTCACCCAATTCCCAAAGTGAAAAGAGAAGCTTCAATCAAAGAATGTACCTTGGCTGTTCTTCTCTTCACACAGTGTTGCTCTGCAGTCATCCAATATACAGTGAAGCTTCACTTGGCTCATGTGATGTGGCAGAAGTGGACTTCTCTGCTCACGAGAAAGATATTTCATGAGGAAAGCCATGGGACTTCAGTTTGATTTGTACTGTCAACTGTGTGATGAAGGGGATTTACTGCCCTGTATTTTTGCTTATTATAAAAATAGTTTGTTCTTTTAGAAGCTTAGAAAATGAGGTCTTTCAAGGAGCTGTTGTACACTTCTTTCTGTCAGGCAGCTGGTCTGCAGAATGGCAAGCAGTAGCAGACTATATCCAGGACTTTTTCTTCAGTGAAACTAAATTCCATTTGAAGCCATTCTGGCTCTAGATCTTAAACAGAGCAACATGCTTGAGGTATCTCTTGACTTTGTGTTTTTTCTTGCTTGCTGGGAAAAGGCCCCCATCTGACAGTAATTTTCCTGTTTATGAAACAGAAAATGTTTATGTTTTTGTTAGAAACATAACATATGTTATGTTAGAAACATTTATGTTAGAAAATGTTTATGACTGTTTATTTTTCTTAATTATGCTTATGCAAATGTGACACATTTTTAAGGCAATTGTATATAACCTGAGATATTGTTAGGATGTTGCTGGATATCACCTTTCATAGTTGATGTAGAGGGTGATTACAGAACTTTTTCAGCTGCATCTGGTACATGATATCATAGAAAAGCTGGAGAAACTCACAGGGCTTTCAGCTGGATTCTTGGATTTCCCACCCCTTTCTTCTTATCTAATGGAGAACCTAAGGGGAAATGTGTATCTAAAGTATGGGATTTGGATTGGTTGTGCACTCTGGCATTTCCCTGATCTTGAACTGTGAAAAGCTCTGACTGTATGTTGTTATTTCCCAGTTCTCTTTGTTTCCTTTGGGGAGTGAATCGTGCTCATATATCTGAACCACAAGGCAGTCCCCAGTCTGGGCCATCAGGTGATGAGAGGTGGAGAGCCACATTCCAAAGCATCCTTGGAGCCCCACTCTTCCATAGATGGTTACACAGGAAAACTGTTTGTTGCAGCTGCTTGCTATCCACAAAGAGAAATGTTTATATAAGATCAGGTAGTTTTAAATGAGTTAAGGGCTCAACCAGACAGACCTGATACAGTCAGCAGTCACTGATGTGTGAAAATAAAACCCTAAAGCTGAATTTGTAAAACTGATAGATGAGAAGAAGGAACAACTGGAGAAATTTGTTGTCTTGTGGGTGCAATGTCGATTTTATTGACATTCATGACATTTTCCAGCAGTTTTTAATGGATATGAACAAAGCAAAACCAAGTCAAGACTATGGTAAGTTTACTGACCACTGAAAGAGGCTCTTTATAGTTTTTTCCTGTGACATCAGAGGTCATCTGTGTTACCAAAGGAACAATGTTAGGAGTACTTGAACATAACTTAACAGCTGTGGGACAATCTGCATGAGGATATGAAAAGTTCTCTTTAGTACATGTATACTGAACACTTTAACTTCTACAGAAGAATATATCTAGTTGTTACCAAGTGTGAAATATGGGAAAAATAATATATCTAGAGTGTCAGGCCACACTTAAATTTTTGTATAACGTTTGTATATATATATATATATATATATATTTTTGTATAACGTTTTGTATAAATTTTTGTATTGCGTTCTGTCATTATCCTTGTAACATAAATTTTTGGCTATGACACAGCTCAGTGCACATCTGAAGGGAAAAGAGGAGATCTCTTAGGAGATTGGTTCTGGCTTCTCAAACCTAAATCTGTGTGTCTCCCAAGCAGCCTGCTGACCTGCCAGATCAGTCACTAAAGCACCTATGTCATGCTGTGGTCTGGAGTAATTGGTTTAAATAGATAAAAGGAAGAAATTCTTCACTCTGAGTGTATTGAGACACTGGAACAGGTTGCCCAGAGATGCTGCGGATGCATCATCCCTGGAAGTGTTCAAGTCTAGGTTGGATGGGGCTTCAAGCAGCCTGGTGTAGTGGGAGGTGTCCCTGCCTGTGCAGGGGGATGGAAACTAGATGATCTTTAAGGTGCCTTCCAACTCAAACCATTCTATGATAAATGTGTGGGTTGTAGTATGTAGGTCAAGTATGATCTTGAAAATTTGGGAAATTAATGCATGCAGGTCTCAAACGAGGAAGAGAAAGCAACTGCTGTTCTGGTACTTCACTGCAGAGGTAACTGTAGGCCACATGTCAGATGCTCCATTTCTGAAAACCAAAATTCCCAACCACATCCCTCTGCAACAATTAACATATTAGTGAGGCTGTTTGGCTTTGAACAACATACTGTATTTTTTTTTTTAACCTGAGGACACTTGTTATAAAAATTGCACTTGAGAATACAGTGCTTCTTCCTCATAAGCAAATTTCAGGCTGTCACTAATGCTATTTGCATTAAATAAACATATTACACCATTCTTCCATTAAAAAGGAATTGCCAGGTATGCATATAAATGTAAACATGTTTAATTTTTATGTCAAAGTGTCTGTTACAGCAGACCCCAGAATATCTTGCTTGTTTTACATAAGCATTTTTCTCCATCCCTTGCACGGCTATTAAGTTAAATTGTACTTTTGCATCATGTTTATATCCTTTATTAAACAGTGTAAGGTTTGCTTCTGTAAAGCTTTGTGAACAGGTCTGTTAGAGGAAAGCAAAATTAATAATTTTGAATGGTCCTTGGAAGCAGGAAGAGTCTTGCTTGGGCCCTGCTGTGCTATAGTGGCTCCTTCAGTATTTTAAACGGAAATGTGTGTTCCTTTTTGCTAAAGAAGAGAATGAGCCAAAATGTTATATGTGAGAATGCTTATTTCATTGTAACCCACTCCACCTGAAAATACTAATGAAACATTCCTCAGCTGTCTATTATTACGTTTTTTTTAACTTCACAGGGAAGAGGGAAGAAGGGCTTGTACGCCTTTTCTCTCATTTTGTTCTTGCATTGTAATCAGAAATGGAGCAACTGCTATAATCAATTGAGAAAGCTTGTTACTCATAGAGTAAGCAAATGAAAAATGCTCTCTTCATTTTTATGAAGACAAAGATAATTGGGTAGAGGTAATGCAGAGGTGGAGGGGCCTTGCTTCCATGAGTTCTAATCCAGCCAGCTTCCTTTAGAGAAAAAAAAAAAAATCATACTAAGTGGACACTACTATCCTAAATATTAAACTACTATCTCCCCGTTTAGTGTCTACAAAGCAGTGAGTGGCACATCCCAACACAGTTGGGAGTTTAGGTTGATCTGAGTTCAAAAGTGGTCTGGTAGGGGTTCTGCAAAAGAACTGACTGAGGCTGTTGAGTCTTTCCCACCACTCAAAGACTCAAAGTCCTTCAGTTCACAGACACAGATGAACAGTGTGATACATCTCAGTAGATCTGGTCACTTATGCCAAATTTGTTTGGGGCTTGTGATTCTATCCCTCATTCCTTTCCCTGGCTGCCCACTTAACTGTATTGCAGTTCTCAGCATGAAGTAGTTTCCTGTTGTTTTGGGCTCAGGATTGAAGAAACAAAATACAGTTCAGTTCTTTGCTGGAAATGCCTGCATGGACTTGTGGATGCTTCGCCAGCATGGTCACGAGTCACAGATATACCACCATCAGGTCACACTGGTCTAAGGGTTGCAGTGGAAGCATTTTGTGAAGGGTTGAGGGGATGGAATGGAAAAAATGGAATGGGAATCCCTTTGGCTCTGCAAGATGCTAAAGGAGCAACAGACAAGGAAACGGGATGGAAATTCCAGGCAGTGTTTGTGCAGGAAGCGTGAATATGAACTCGGGCTTTAACATGAAACTGCAAGATGGAAAACAGAGGTTAGTGTAAGTCCACTACAGAATTCTCATTTCTTTGTGATATCAAGCCTTACGTGTCAGAGTTGTAGAGTGGCTGCAGGTCCTCCTACTAATACCAGAATTTTAATTGTTTTTTTATTTCTGTAAATTGAAAGCCTTGGGTGGAGCAGGGAATTCCCTGGTGCCCACCTGTCAGTGACAGGTTAGAATTTGTCAGAGCATATAGCTGAAAACTTCACCTGCCCTCTGGGGAAGGTCAGTCTTGAAAGCTGGTGGAGGATGGGAGGAAAATGTGCACAAGCAGGAAGCCCCATGAATACTCAACTTTCACAAACCATAAGTGGCAGGTTTTTTGTGCTGGAGTCAAGGAAGAAATTTGATTGTTACAGTTGTAAAACTCAAAAAAACAAAATGGTTTTGAAGTAAGTGGAAGTACCATTCATTCAATGGCTTAAGGAAAGCTGTATTTCTAATGGGAACATAATAGAAATGGTCTGTATAAGTATTTAAACCACTTCAAAGGACAATTGCAATTTTTAAATTTCTTACTGGCATTTTATATTTGACAAGGTGACATTGTGTAAAAAATGTATTGTAAAACACTGCTGTACTCTAGGCAAATGATTGAATGTAAATATTTCAAGATGTGGACCACTGTTCAAATGTTATCATAAATCTTTGCCATTGTTTTAGGGGATAATTCTTCATGCATATTTGAGTTGAATTGATAGAACCATCCCCGAAAGGGTAATCTTCTTGTTATTGCCTCACTACCACTAATAGTTTAATTTTGGCTTTTCAGGTATTCACCTCCACCTCTACATTAAATATGATGATTTATTCTTTTTTATAACTAGCAGTGAAGAGCTCTGACTTTTGTTTTCAAATTAATACAACGTTTAGTAGCTTTGTTCTTTCTGGATATGAGATCTAAAAGTACCACGAGGCTGTCTTTATCCAGCTTAATATTTTCTTTCTTTTTTTTTTACTTCTTCAGGTTTGGTAGGTTTGCAGTAGCTGCACTTCAGTCCAAAGTAGAACAAAGCGAACGTGAAATGAACCGACTAAAAAAGGCACTGGAAAGAAGTGATAAATACATAGAAGAAATGGAGTGTCAGCTTTTACAGCTGAAAAATGCAGGGAAAGGAACCCAGACAGTGAGTGCTGTAAGTGAGAGAGTGCTTTCCACAGATGCTAAAGGATCTGAGAGCAGTGAAGATACATGTTTGAAAACCCAAGTTGAGGAGAAAAAAGCTTTGACTACCAGTCAAAGTACTGACAGTCTTGAACAGCTGACAAGTGGTGGAACCTCTCTGAGCTCTTCTAGTCAAGATGGTTCAAATGGCTCAAATACCCAGTGTGCCCCAAAGAAAGAACTATTTCCAGGATGTCAGGGAGTTCTGATGGATGAAAATTCCACAAACATGGATGCCTGTTTAGAAGAGCAGTGGAATAAAATTGAGGAATGTGCCCCATATAAGACTGAAGAACTTTATGATCTTCGACCACCGTGCACTCCTTTCCTGTCTCTCAGTCGCCTTCACTTGAACACTCCCGAGGGAAAAGAAAATGCAAGGAAACCACCAACATTCCTGAGAAAACTGAAGTACGAAGAGTTTTGTGACACTTCGGATGATTGCAGCAAAGATTCTGCAGAGCACAGCACAAGCAGCTGTAACAGTGAAAAGAAGCTAAACTGTTTTACTACAGGGAAATCAGGTTTTTGGGGCACCTGCCCAACAAATTTTGCTGAGAACTTAGATTTTGATGAATCAGGGCAAAATTCAGTATCTGGTCAGTCAGATGAGACATCAGCAAAATCCAGTGATAAAACAAGTTCTTGCTTGCCTAGAAGGTTGCATGCTCTCTGTTTCTCTGAAATGAATCGCACGAGAACCTCCAGTGAGGCATCCATGGATGCTGCCTACCTCGATAAAATTTCCGAATTGGACTCCATGATGTCTGAATCAGACAATAGCAAGAGTCCGTGCTATAATTCCAAGTCCTCTGATCTTGATAGTTCTTCAAAGTCAACAGAATGCACTAAGCTTCTAAATGAAACAGAGAAGAAACTGGAAGAGATGAATGAGGAACAGAGTCTGAAGTGTCCAGAGACAAGCGAATTAGCAGTTGACAGAACTAGCTGGAAACCTGCTATGTTTTCCATCCTTTCCCCATCTGAGCTAGATATGAATGACCACTTCTCATCGTTCACAGGCCAAAACATAGTGGCTGGTGATATCAAACCTCCAAACTGTTTATTTCAAAGAGACTTTTCACAGAATTCACTATTCAGTAACTCACAAAGGTTGGCTGAAGATCAAAAGTTCAGTTCCTGCTTTTTAAAAATGTCATCTGACCTGCACAATCAGCTTAATCCTCCTTGGGTGTCTTCCTTTATCACTGAAAGGAAAACCAAAAATGTCAGTCAGTCAGCCAAGAGGAAAATTCAAACCAGCCTTTCTAGTGCTAGTCCATCAAAAACCACAAAAAACTGACTCTGCTTGGAAATCGAGTGTGACTCAGAGGCATCAACCTGCAAATGTTTAATATCCACAGGTGAACTTAATTTTTAATGACTTCCATGAAATCTGATCCTGTCTTTTTCGTCTATGTGAAAACTGAACATCCCCTTACCCATTCCAAGCTCTTTCCTAGGGAAGAACCAGTCCAGATTCGTTCTTTGGCTGGACATTTTGTTTACTTGGGGGCTTTGGTGGTGGGGTTTTTTTCAGGTTACATGATCCTGCAGTGGTGAGCACAACTAATGGCTCCCTTGAAGAGGACAGTTTTAAGTGTTCTTGTCAGATCAGTCATTTATGTACGAAACTGTTTTAAAGGTTACATTTCCCATTCCTAAAGATTACATTTTGTGCATGTAAGGCAGCTACTGGCTATATATCCTGTGATTTCATGGAATTGCTATAAAACAACGTCACTTTTGCCATAAAACTATCCTCCCAGGGGAAATGCTGCTTGGACTGTTTCATAGCACTGTACTGTACTGAAACCCTTGTTTTAAGTGGATGTAAAGTAATGGCCTCTTTCTTTTCAGGGTTACAGCACTTCAGTTAGAAAACATCTCTTCTTTAACACTGCAGACATGGCTTGTATTTTTTTTAAGTTAAGCACAATTTTTAATTACTTCCCCAAAATCATTGTTATTCTAAATGTGTTCACTATGCTGGTATAGACCATAAAAATGGGTTTGTATGCTAATGACTTGTTTACCTAATGTGCACTGACCATTTTACATTAATACTGTACCATTTTACATTAATACTGCATGCTTTTCTATGTGAATTGAATAAAACATGTTATAAGCACTGTAATCCTTGATGTTGCCTCAAATATTGAATTAGCAAAAAGAGAACAGGGAATTTATTTTTTTGTCATAACTTGGAAAATATATGAATTTTGTAAAACATTAATGTGAGCTTATTCACACACACAAAAAATCAAATCTCCCCTCCTCCTCCCTGTTAGATGTATTACCATTCTAGTGTCAGCATCGATACAGTTGATGGAAATGTCTTTCGGCCTCTCTGGAGGTGACTCTTCCATAAAGTATTGCACAGGTCAACATAAAGTGATGGCCTACTGCAGGCAGGAGACCTAATTAAGCTCCAAAGCAAAATTGGTTTCTTTGCATTATTGTGTTTTAAGTTTTTTTTAAGGGCATATTTAATTGTAAGATGGGGAGTTTTCTTTCTATATAGGCTTCTGTTGGAATTTGTGATGGGCAACCTTGCTTCATCAATACCTATGATATGAAAAATCCATACGCTGCCTTTCATCCCTTTGAAAAGGGGGATAACCACTTGGAAAAATTCAATAGGCTGTCTCATCTTTTGTAAAGTTAAGTCATGTAAGCGATTTGAACAAGAACTACATTTTCACATTGTAATGTGTGCACGCACTCTTATCATAGAATCATAGAATCATAGAATTGGCTGGGTTGGAAGGGACCTCAGAGATCGAGTCCAACCCTTGAACCACTACTGCTACAGTTACTAGATCACAGCACTGAGATTTATTCTTTCCTCATTTTTACACTGCCTTTAAAAAAGGGACAATGTCTTTAAAGAGGTAAACAGCTTTACCAGAAACCAATCATTCAAGCTACGCATGCAAAGATCCTTTCCTGGTGACAAGGCAGCATGACATTATACTTTCGTATACTGCTTTTAGTATATTACCTGAGTTTTAATCTTCACAGAAAAAATTTAGTTGTTCAATTTTAATATTATTTTTCAGAAATTAGAGAATTGGCAAAACCCCCTGAACATGAGCTGCTACTTGATTTGATGAGTTTTACTAATAAATCAAAAAATGCTTCCTTGATTTAACCCCTTGGGAGAAGAGGCAAGGGCTTCTCAAATGTGTCTCGAATACTTAACTTAAAACTCCACTGTGTTGCAAATCAATCTAACTTACACGTTGTTTTGTTTCCTTCTGGGTTTGGTGGGAGGGGCTTTTATGGGTTTTGTTTCATACTCTGGTATACTTGTGATATACACAAGTAATTTTCAGTGATGGAAACATGAATACAACAGGTATCAGATTTGAAATAAAACTAGAGTAAAGGAAAATGTTGGGGGTAGTTTCATGCTGCTTTCCAGACCTCTGGACAGGAACACTGCTTAGGGGCTCGCTCTTCAATATGGATATTTTGGTTTTACATGTAGTGCAACTTGAATGAAAGAGCCAACCCAAGAGGGTTAAAAAAAATTGCTGAAGATGAAAGTCATAAACTTCATATCTTATCATGGGAGCACATGCATCATCACCTAGATCCTCCCGGCTCCAGACTGGTCACTTCTTACATTGTGGCAAGACAGGTCTCTTAGTTATCAATAATTACTTGTTTCCAAGTTCTCTCAGATCTCAGCTGCAGATACAGTGAGCAGATTGTGATGGAATCCAGTGCCTTAAGTTGGAGCATTTTATGTTTCACAAGCTGTAGAACTGGAACAGATCTGAAATCTTTTATCTTAGTCTTGTTTTGTTTGGCTGGGCTTTGTTTCCATTTGTTGTTTCGGAGACTTGTTTTTCTTTTAATTAAGTGCCTGTAAAACAGCTACCACTCTCCAGGCACTGCATTTTGTTTAATGTAGATTGTATTTCTTTCATCTTAAAGTTTGACAGAGTGGTCCCTGCAATATCAACTTAAAAATGAAAGCTATAGGTAATAAATGGGGTTTCTTCAGCTCTAAATTTGTTGACCAGACTTGAGGTTTCAGTTTTCCAGGCTGCATTCTATCAGTTCTCTCCTAGCTTAATCTGCTGCACTTACCCTGGTCTCTGAATAAGAGGGCCTAAACAAGATGTTAATTTTTTATGATGCTTACCTGGTTATGTGGTAAAGTAGAACTGGAATGCCCAGAATCTAAAATTTTACTGTCACAATTTTGATTAAGACAATAGATGTTTTAAAGTGATATAGAGATGAGTACTGTGATGTCTAGTGATATTTAATAGCTCATAAATTTTTTACTTCATCTGATAATACTGTTCTAAATACCAGGCAATTTGCAGGCTGTAACACAGGAGAACATTCTCCAGGAGCATTGGTAACACAGGAGAGTGAGGTTGCTACCTGCCTCAGTTCATTGCCCGTTGAATCTCTTGGGTTACACCTAAAAGCAAGAATGCCAAGGTCAGGTGTTCACTTTGTTGTAGTCAGTTATATGCACACACAGTCTGGCAAGGGACCTGTTTCTCCACGATTCCCTGAAGGCCTTGTGAGAGCCTGGTTCTGCTTGATATTTGTCCTTTCCTCATTTTTAGACTGTCTTTAAAAAAGGGACAATGTCTTTAAAGAGGGACAATGCGTATGTGGGCTAACTTGTGCCTTCCTTCCTCCTCCCTGCTTCATTCCTGAACTCTTTCCCTCAGCAAAACATGTCATCTAGAGGCACTTTAAGCCAACTAAGTCAGATCCTAATTCTTGC